>NW_022589794.1:2278000-2293814 GCF_004348235.1 Phoca vitulina
CTCAGGTCATGATCCTGGAGTCCCGGGATCGAGTCCCGCATCGGGCTCCCTGCTCGGCGGGGAGTCTGCTTCTCCCTCTGACCCTCCTCCCTCTCATGCTCTCTGTCTCTCTTTCTCTCTCTCTCAAATAAATAAATAAAATCTTTAAAAAAAAAGAAAAAAGAAAAGAAAGACGGCCCTGGGTCTGTGGCTTGCGGGCCTGTGCGTGGCTCTGCTTACTGCAAGACCAGGATGTTGGCTGAAGCTGCCCTGCACCATCTTGGCTGCCATTTGGAGAAATCTTGCCCAAGGATGAAGCCAACGCATACATGGAGGGAGGAACCGAGTTCTGATCCAGTCCTTGCACAACCTGAGCCTCGCCTGACATCAGTGCGCTCTGGGGTGTCCCAGCCTCACAAGCCCCTAAATTTCCTTTCCTTGACTAGGACCAGTTTGAGCTGGTTTCCTTCACTGGCAACCAGGTTGTCCCGATGCACATGAGCAAAATTTGGGGATGTGCCTGTGAAGGGTCACTGTGTGCCCGGTGCCTCGCTACTCGGAATCTCAGTCGGTCAATACAGAGCTATTGTGCAGCGGGTGCGGAAGCTCCTCGCTCCAAAGGGGCCGCCGAGGCTCTAAGCATCAGGGAAGGATGGTGAAGGGGGGCTCTGCCTGGAAGCCAGCCCTCGCCACCCCCCCAGACTGGGTGACGTGGATCCAGCGGAAGTGCCTGGGCCTCAGTTTCCCTGTCTGGAGACCGGGGCCACAGCACCAGCCAGGACCAGAGGCTGAAGGGGCGATGGCTGGGAAGCAGTTGTAGACCAGCAGGATGAGAAATCTCACTCAGGTGTGGGGGCGTTTGCATCTGAACCTCGCAGCCCCCTCACCCCGCAAGTTACTTAATTTCTCTGGACCTCAGTTTCCTTGTTGGAAAAATGGGAATAATCGTTCCCATCTCCCGAGATGCTGTGAGAAGCCGAGATTGACAAAGGGGCAGGCTGGACATGTGCCCCGCGCACACTGACCTCCGACAGACGTCAGCATTCCCATCCTCCTCCCCAGCCCAGACCCCAGGAGACGCGCGCGCCCACAGCGCCCCGCGCGCGCCCACGCTCACCCCCTCCCCGCAGCCACCCCTTTCTTTCGCGGATCAAGGGCTCCACCAGGCGTCCACCGGGCGCGCTGCAACTGCCGCTTGGGGTGCCCAACCGTGACCGCGAATCCGGGCTCTGGGTCCGGGTCCGCGGAGCGCGCGGGCGGGCGGGGGGCCGGGTCAACCCCCGGGGGGCGCCCCGTCCGCGCACCGCCCGCCGTCTCGAGACCGTCTCGGGACACTCGGAAATCGCCGGCCTTCCGACAGCCGCAGCCCCAGGCCCTGGTGCACGCGCGAGGCGTGGGGCGCGGGTGGGGTACGAGGACCCGCGCGGGACGCGGGGCCTTTAAGACAGTGGGCGGAGCGAGGGCGGTCATTAGCATACATTAGCATTCCCCGCCCCACCGATAGGAGGCGGCGCGCGGGGCTCGGGCGGGCCGGGAAGCGGCGCGCAGCAGAGCGGGGCGCACGGGCGTGGGGGCGCAGGGGCGCAGAGCGGCGGAGCGGGGCGCAGCGGCGTGGGGAGCCCGACGCAGGGGCGCGGGGAGCCGGGCGGAGCGGGGCGCGGGAACGCGGAGACCTGCAGTGCTGCGCCGACGGCCCCGCGAGCGGGATGGGGCGCCGCGTCGCCCCCGCTCCCGGACCGCCGGCCCCCTGGCCCCGGCTCCCGCAGCTGCCGCTGCTGCTGCTCGCGCTGGCGGCCCGCGGGGGCTGGGGCGCGCCCGCACCCCGCGCGGAGGACCTCAGCTTGGGAGTGGTGAGTGCGCGGCCGGCAGACGGGGTCCCGCGGGCGGAGAGGACGCCGTCCCACCGCTCGGCGCCTGCGGGAGCTCGGGGAGCCCTGGACCCATTTCCTAGGCGGAAAGCTGAGGCCGGGGCGCAGGCTGAGCGGCTGACGCGCGCGCACCCGGGCCTGGGAAAGAGGCGCCGCGTGCCTTCCCGGCTCCTTGCGCTCCGCTCCCCGCGCGCGGCAGCCGCGGGAGGCAGCGGAGGTTGGGGCTGCCTGGACGGAGCCCTTGTCCGCGGCTTGGAGCGGCCCCGAAGGGGGACCCCCGGCGAGTGGGACAGCCGTTGCAGCCGCCGGGGGCAGTGCGCCCCGCGTGCGTTCGCAGTGGGAGTGGCGGGGGGAGGGGCGCGCCCCACCACCCAGGACAGGTTGGGGCTGCGGAGTGTGGGCGCCCCGGAAAGCCGGTGGCTCTCGAGGTTGCTCCGTGTAGGGTGTTGGGGAGCAAGAGAACCGGCCCCCTGCCCCCCGCTGGGCATGAATCTCGGCCCTATTCCCTGACCCCTTCCGCCGCCAGGGCGGCCAGCCTTGCTCTGCCTCCCGCTTGGCCCTGTCTGAGCTGGATGGGGTCCCCCTTCCATCCCCAGGCTCTGATGCAGCCCCACGGCCGTCCCCAGCGCCCCCTCCCGTAACACCAGCTGTCCCCCTGTTTTGGGAACCGTCCTGGGAGCGGCGGCAATGGCCTCGTCCCGCGCCCCTCCCCCATTCAGACTCCTCTGGACCTGGAGGGTTGGGATCAGACTTCATGGGTCGCCACCCCCAGGTTCGAGAGGCCCCGCGAGGGCGCGAGGGGCCGTTGGATTGGAACGATCTTCTGGGGCTTCGGCCCCTGCCGCTGCCCTCACTCCCCGAGACGCGGGGATGCGGGCCGGGGGCCGCGGCCTCCCCACCCCCCACACGGCCCCCGGCCGGCAGCGGTGCTGGCCGGACCCCTCTCCCGGCGCCGTTGGCACTTGGAGGCTGCAGGCGGAGTTGAGGCGGGCGGAGGCGCTCGGATGGGGGCAGTTGGGAGGCATCCGCGGCTCCACAGACTTGGCAGGACTCGGCCGCAGGTTCTGGCTGAGAAGCAGGCTGGGACCACCCCCGCCCAGCTGGCCCAGCCCTCGAAGCCATCTGGGAGGGCGCAGCCACGGCCCCTGCTGACGGCATCCCGCCGCCTGAGGGGCCCCACTCTGGGCTTCCTCCCAGCCGAACTGCCCCTGAAATTGGGGGGCCTCAGTTCACCCCCTCCGGGCTCCTTTGGAGCGGGGGACTTGCTGGACCCGCTCCTGGGGCACATGATCTGGGGGGCAGCGGGTCTCGGGGTCCACTCTCCCGCTCAGAGAGGCCCAGCCCCCGAGGCTGCGGAGGATCCTAGGTGCAGTCAGGGGATGCTAGTCCCGGCCCAGTTCCTTTGTCAGACCTGGCCCAGTTCTCAAGTTTTTCTCTGCCTGCCCAGAGACAGCAGGCTGGGCACACACTCCCAGCGAGGGCCAGGGCGCCGCCTCTTCTCCCTCCCCGGCTCCCCAGAGCCTCCTGGGGCGTGGCGGGCAGTCCTGGGCCCAACTCTGTGGGATGCACTGGGGGGTGGGGGCGATGTGGCTCCTCAGCCTGGAGCCCCAGAGACAGCAGGGCCCTGGCATCTGGCCCCGTGGGGGAGTAGCGAAGGGTTCTGCCCCTGACCCTAGAGGCCCCCACCCAGGGAAGGCCAGGAGGTCCCTCCTGGTGTGGCCAAGCCTTCCTGACTCCTGCCCACGTTTGTGGGCGGAGGGCGGTCTCTGGTGGCCTTCTGGGGAATGACACCTCAGAGCCCCAGACCCAGAGGTGCAGGAAGTCTTGGAGACAGGATTTATGGGGAGGAGGGGGCTCCTTCCCACCCCCTCTGTAGACTGCCACCCGCCCCTGGGGCCCACTGACTCTGCATATTCAGATCTGGGGCTGCCAGGGAGGAGAAGGGCCTCTTTGTCAGTGTGACCCAGCTTCTGCCAGAGTTGAGCCCAGCGGGTCTGGAGCTCTGGCTGGTCCCCAGAGAGGCTGGCCCGGCCCAGCCCACCCCCAGCTTTAGTGAGAGGACAAAGCCCTGGATTGAGTCCTGCTGCGCCCAACTGCCGGTGGGCTTTCAGGCCGTGTGGAGCAGGACAAAAGAGTGCGCTGTGCCCTCCTGGGGCTGTCGGCCGCTCAGCCCCGAGGTTTTCATCATTTTATTTCTGGGTAGGTAATAACCGTAGCGAGCTATTCAGGCCATAGGGAAGGGCCTGCGGGAGAAATCCCATCTTCCCTGCCCTCCCCTCGCTTCCTGAGAATCCCTCTGGAGGTCGTCTGGGCACTCCAAAGGACATGGGGACCTGGGCCCCTTATCTCTGGGGACGAGGCCTGCTGCCCGCTGTGCGGTGCCCTGTTTTCCCTTGGAAGTCCGTCCTGGAGAACGGTCCGTACTGGAGCGTCTGGGTCTGCCTGGTGCTTGGTGCCCACCCCAGCTCGCTTCTTTGCACGGACGTCACATCCTCCAGCCAGCCCTGGGCACGGACAAGCGGGCTGTTGCTAATATTTTGCTAAGCCAGCAGCAGGGCCGGGAGCACCTGGGACCCAGGCCCGGGAGTAGGGGGGCCTGGTGGCGGGCGTGAATGGGATGCGGTGCGTGTTAGCAGACCTGCCGGCTCGGCCCCTCGAGTTTCTGCTCGGGTTTCTGCTTCCAGCAACAAAGTGCTCGTGGCCCCGAACCACGTGGCATCTTGGCGGATCGTGTGATCTTTGACACCCAGAGAGGTGACTGGTGTGTGGCTGAGGATGGCCGGGAATGAGCAAGGCCCTCCAAAGACCCAGGAGGCCCCGCGGGGATGGGCAGGACGAGGCCGGATGGTGGCAAGGGTGGGTGCGAGCCAGGACCTCACTCGGAGCGAGTGTGAGCCCCACGTCCCCCTCCTGGGCCTGGGGCAGGTCACAGCAAGGGTGACAGTCACCCTTAGCCAGTGGCCTCTGGGTCCCTGCTCCTCGGTGCCAGCACCCAGGGGAGCCTGTGGGCCCTGCGTGCCCTCGGGACTGAGGTCACAGACCTGGCTTGGGGTCAGGACTGTCCCTCGCACCTCGAAGCTGCAGACACCCAGGCCGGGGCCAGACTGCATGCCCTCTGCCAGGACAGAGAGAGCAGGAATGGTGAACCTGGGCATGCGTGCTTTTGTCCTGAGCCTTGGAGAGGGAAGGCTGCTGGGGCCCCCTCCCTGCACCTCTGTGGGAGGTTGAATTTAAATGTGAAGGACCTAAGACACCCCCCAGCCCTCCTGAGGCCCCCACCTTGAGGCATGCTGTCAGCGCTGAGTCCTTGTGCCGAGGCACCCACTGCCTTTGGGGCTGCCGGCCGGTCTGAAAGAAGTCTCTGTGGGGCTTTTGTCCTGCGAGCCAGTGTGGTGTGGGCAGGGCTGTGCTGGATGCCTGTGGTCTGAGCCCTGGGAGTGTGGACCGGCTGGCCTGGGGGCTTAGGACGCGTTTGCTCTCACGGGGGCCCTTGACCCAGATGGGGGTCCAGACCCAGCCTGCGGGCCGAGGCTCCCGTGTGTGAAACAGGGCTGCTGGGACGTTCAGGTGAGGCCTCTGAAGTGTCCGACAGGGAGCAAGCTGCCTGCATGTTCCCGGGGGAGGGAGGAGTGGAGAGAAGGCCGTACAGGATTTGGGGTTTGCAGGGGGGCTGACGCAGTGCCTTCCAAGGGTGTGTGCTTTTTGCCTGTCGGTGGTGATCTGAGTTTCTAGTGAGATGCTCTGGGTGTAGGGTCTGTGCTTGGCTCACGGAGGGTGATGCATCTGCCCCACATAAGCTGAGAGCCTGTCGGGTCTCCCGAGCACTGTCCAGCTCTCGGGAGGGACAGGGCAGAAGCCCAGCTTCCCCACTCGCACAGAATCAGGTCCCACTCCTCACAGGCGGCTGGCTTCTGAATGCCTTCCTCCTGTACTCCGTGGAACTCCTTTCTCTATAGAACTTCCCAGGCTGCTTCCTGCCCCAGGGCCTTTGCATCTGCCATGCCCACCTCCATGAACTTTCGTAGGGCTTGTCACCTGACCAGCTCCTCATCTTTCCGGTCTCAACCCCCCCAAGGACATCTTCCCTGGCCACCATTTAATTAGTCCCTGCACCCTGTCACTCACGTCTCCTCATAGCACAGAGGTTACAGGAATAGGCTCTGAAGCCAGACGCCCCAGGCTCCCCAGCCCTGCCCCATGCTGGCTACGTGACTGTGGGTACATGTCCTAATCTCTCTAGGCCTCTGTGTCCCCATCTGTAAAATGGAGATAATCGTGCCCTCCTCATAGGATTAACTTAGCAGGTGCTCACTTGGCGTCTACCATGTGCCAAGCACGGATTGAACACCACAGACAGGGCACCCGGCCTCACGTAGCTCTGCCCTGGGGGTGCGAGAGCATTGAGTGGGTTAGCGAACGGAAGAGTACTCGGTAACTGTTGGCTGTTGGGATCACTCCTGGTAACGACAGTCATGCATGACACAGTCACGGTCTGGTGTCACTTGCTGTGTTCACGTGCTCATTGCTGTCCTTCCCCAGGACGCTGTCCGCACCGGGAGCCCTGCGTGCAGGGCAGGCTCTCCCAGGCCCCCGCTGCCCCAGGCTGCCCGGTACAGCGAGCGCTCAGCCTGGGAGTGTCAGGTGGATGGACAGCGAACGGCAGGCTGTCCAGGGGGGATCTAGGAGCGTTCCCCCCCTCCCCGGGGAAGACACTGGGGCCGACACTGGGGCTTGGGGCCCCCGGCAGCCGCCCGCTGTCAGCTCCCAGAGGAAGACGAGCACAGGGGTCCTGCTCAGAGGACGCTCCAGCTCATTTCCCTTCGGGGTCTTCAGCGGCCCCTGTGGCAGAGCAAGCTGGACGGGGACTGCCACCAGACCACGGCCCTGCCACTGACTCCGGTCACACGTCTGGGGGCCTCAGTCTCCTGGGTGGTGAGTGGAGGTGGTGGTCACCCTGCCCTCCGAGTGAAGGCACACAGGGCGAGCAGTGAGCCGGCACCGCGTGGGTACGGCCGGGCTCTGCTCTCCTCACTGTGCGTGTTCGGGTCCTCAGGACTGCCCTGAAGCCACCACCTGCCAGCTCCACGTCTCCCGAGCCACATCACCGTGGCTGGGGGGTGGCCGTCTGCACGCGGCCCCACGGCAGCCTCTGAGCCTGGGTTCCCTCAGCTGTGCAGAGGGGCTAATGCTAAAGACACCTGCTCTCCATGCGCCCCCCACGAGGCTGGGGTTCCAGCTGGAGGTGGGTTGTGCAGGGGAAGGGCCCACGGGTCAGCCATCCACGGCCACGGTCCCTGGCAGAACTGCAGACACCCAGGCCAGGGCCAGTCCCAGGCACACGGTGGCCCCACCAGCTCCAGGCGATTGTGTGTCTCCTGGTCACCACTTACCACCTGTAAGTGGGGACGGCAGCGGCCACGTGGTGGGGCAGCCTAGAGGACCACATGAGTAAGCACTTCTTGTTTGCCAGCTTGGTGAAGCACAGAACAGTGCAGCCCCGTGCCATCCCTCCATTGGGCTGGGGCTGCAGTTTCCGCGTGCCCACCTGCTGGGGCCCCCCACCTGCTGGGCCCCCCACCTGCTGGGGCTGCCGTGGGGCCGGGGCTGCGCTTCCCTGTGACTCTAAGAGTAGGGAGGGGAGTTAGACCTGTGGGCGGTGTAACAAACTGTGTTGAGCACACAGGGTAAGACCTGAGGCCTCGTGGGCGAGCCGGGAAAGGCCCGCCGGATGCGCTGCACCGCGTCCTGCCAGCGCCTGGCACCGGGCACCACGTCCCGGCCTCAGCTTCCCCCTCTGCGGTAATGGCCCAGCTCAGGGGTCGCTGGGAGGAGGCAGAGCTCATCTCCTCGGCTGTTGGGGATCCTCCTCGGCGGGGCGGCGGCTGCGGGGTTGGGCCGCCCCTGCTTCTCTCCTCCCCTCCCCTCCCCACGGCCTTCTGGAAGGTTCACCTCCGCTGCTGCAGCCTGGTTGCCCTGGAGACGCGGTCGCCGTGACGACGGCGCAGGGAGGGCGGGATGGGCGCGCAGGGAGGGGCCGGCCTGGGGGTGCGCCCCGTGGGCTCTGTAGCGATTGGGGCGGCGGGGACCCCCGGGGGGGCGGGCTTCCTGCGGCGGGCGCCCCCGAGGAGGAGGCGGGGCAGCGTCTGGCCCCGGCTGCGACCCCCACCCCGCCCCCGCCCGGAGGAGCGGTGGGGCGCTCGCCTGCCGCGCCCCCGGGTTAGCGCCCCCGCCGCTCGCACCCATTAGGCTCCTCGGCAGCTTCAGAATGTAGTGCTGCCCCGGAAAAAAAAGGAAGCCGGGCCATTTGGGAATTTGCCAGTCTCCTCCCGAGATGGAGATGAGCTGGCAAGTGGGGAGGGCACTGTCTTCTTAGCCGCCCCCTCCCCGAGGGCCCCTCCCTCCCTCTGCCGGCGGCCGCTGTGCCTTCCCCGCGGGGATGGGGCCTTCGGCTTCCAGGCACTTGTTCCTCCACCGAAGACAGGCCTGGGCAGGGCCCCACGGGCTTGCGGGCCCAGTGCCACCCCGAGGCCACCCGAGGGCCAGCGGCCGTCAGCAGCCCCCACACCCGCCAGGGCTTGTCCTGGTGTCAGACCCCCCTTAGGATTTTCCCCTGGCCAGCTGGTGGGGTGCTTCCACCCCCACCCCGGACTGTCCAGGAACGGACCCAGAAGCACCCCCCAGGACTGCAGGGGCCCTGGGGAGGAGAAGCGGGGGGGGGGGGGGGGGGGCTTGAGAGGGGACCGCTTTGTGATGCTAATGTCATTGGGAGGAGTCCACATTGGGGGTAGGTGGGAAGTGTGATTGAGGACACAGACCCCCGCACCCCCAGCCCTCGCCTGCGGGTGGGGACCCCCTGGCCAACCCCGCAGATTCAGCCCTATCTCAGGCAGGGTCCGGGCAGGCGGGAGTGGCCACTGACCTTGGGGTCCGCAGTGCGGGTCCCAGGGCCGTGCCTGCACTCAGCTGCCCCTCGCTTCTGCAGGCTAACCCCGGTGGCCACTCAGACCCGAGGCTAAAGCCTGCTCTGCAGTGTGGCAAACATTGCAAAACCGCCAGGAGTGCTCTTGGCTTCTCCAAAGCCCAGAACGCGAGAGTCTCCAGGCCGGACTTCCCTGGGGACCCCAGGGGTTGGGGGGCCAGGGCTCCTCCATGAACCCCACAGAGCCCTGTGAGGGGTGGAGCACGGGGCTGCTCAGTGCAGAGACCCAGCTGTTACCTCAGCCTGCAGGCCAGACCGCCGGGGTCCTTCTGAAGCAGCCTGGGTGGGGGGATGCACCCGCTTGGATGGACCCTTCCCTGGTGAGGAGGGGGTGGCTCCCACGCCTGGCATCCTGTTTGTCAGGAGACTCCTGAGGGCTTCCTGGAGGAGGCAGCCTTGTGCTGCTGAGCAACAGGGCTTTGAAGTGTGTGTGTGTGTGTGTGTGTGTGTGTGTGTGTGTGTGTGTGTTGACATTCAGAAAGAAAACTGCAACATCGAAACTTTGTAAAACTTTTCCCCAAAACATGTGTGGCCTCAAATGTACATGTTTTGTGCTTGAGCATCTCCAGGGCCTAGCCAGGTACTAGCCGGGACATGTCCCCTCTCGGTGCCTGAGATAGATACACTTTAACGTGTCCCAAGTGATGTGAAGGGAGGTCCTCCCAAACGAAGAGGGGTGCCCAGGGACAGCAAGGATCTTAACTCTGAGGAGGGCACAGTCCGGGGTGGGGAAGTGGGCCTGTCCCAGCCGATGCCCGCCTCGTCTGAGCACAGGGCGTCACTCCTCAGGCCCCTCTAATCAGGAGTGTCCACTTGGAAGGGTCTCCTGATTGCTGTCCATCGAGGACCAAGTTACTTCCACTGCTACCCAGTCCTGTCCGACAACCTCCGAGGGCCCTAGGTCCACACACTCTCTCGGGGGGTCTTCTGTCAGGACTGGTGGTTCTGGGCCAGTAAGGGTTTGAGGGGTGGGGGTTAAAGGAACAGAGAAACCCCAGGAAAGACTCCATGTTTCCTGGAAAGAGAGGAATCTAGCTGGTTCTCTGCAGGTGTATGCAAATTGTGTGCAAATCATGGAGGTGGCTCCTCCTGGTCAGTTGAAGCTCCTGAGAATTCCGGGAGGGTGGACTCTCTCCCACTGAGCACCTGCTGGGCCCCCTGTGGGGGCAGAGCCTCTGGGCAGGGGTCCTACTGGCAGGGGCCACAAACTCAGAAGCTTCCGGGGACCCTGCAGGCAGCATGAACGAGAGCTTCTTCAGTGTCCCCCAGAAAACAAATAGGCCTGCAGGTTGCTGCCTAGCTTGGAGCCAGGCCTGGGAGGGGGGGGTCTCAGGGAATTCCTGCAACCTTGCCCCCCACCCACCTGCGGGTCCTCCCCCACTGGGGAGCCCACCGCTGTCCACACGGCCCAAGGCTTTCATGTCACACCGGCCAGGACGTGGGCGTGACACCATTTGGTAGTTGAAGCTGAGACTCCCCCCAAAGAATGGCGTCAGCGCCTCCCTCTCTCCTCGGGCCCCCCACGGGGGTAAAGGTGCTGGGACTTGGGACGGGGGCTCTGTCTGTGCCCATGGGGAAGGGTCACCTGCCATTCCTGCTTCCTGTTTGGCTCGGGACCCCAGTGCCAGGGCACTTTTCGGCAGACCTGTCCCCTGACAACACCACGTACACTTTGTATCCAGCGCGCCTGCTTCAGGCACTGAGTGTTTCCGTGTTGTAACTCACGATGTCCTCACACCCACGGGCAAGGAGACCACCCAGAGGGCTTGAGGGACCTGTCCCAGGTGCCCGGCAAGGAGGTGGCCCAGTGGGATTTGCCCCCAGGCAGCCTGGCTTCAGAGTCCCGGCAGCTCATGAGCGGATTCCTAAAACCGGAGTCTGAGACTACTGCCCTCTCAGTGTGGGTTTCAGACCTTAGGTCCTAGGTTGCTGCTTCCCAAGGTGGCTCTGGGCCTGAATTTGGCACTTGCCACGTGTAATAACCTTTTTATATTTTCACCTTCTCAAGTGTGCCCTGGGCGTGTCCTGGCACAGGAGAAGGGCGCTGCTTAAGCTCACCCTTTCTAAGGGGCATCAAGTTTATTAAGACGGTTCTCCAGAATCTGTCTATAAAGAGGGGGCCCGAGGTGCCCTGTGGGCTAATGGGGGGCTGGGGCCGGTGGTGATCAGGGCAGAAGAGGCCTGCCCCTCACCTCAAGGGCAGGCAGCTCTTCTTGTGGGGCTGAGCCCGCCACCTCCTCGCCTCACTCTGCTCTCTGCTCTCAGGAGTGGCTGAGCAAGTTCGGCTACCTGCCCCCTGCAGACCCCACAACAGGGCAGCTGCAGATACGGGAGGAGTTGACCAAGGCCATTGTGGCCATGCAGCGGTTCGGAGGGCTGGAGGCCACCGGCATCCTGGGTCAGTCCTCCAGCGGTGGCAGGAGATGGGGTTTCCCCTAACTGCACCCCCACCCCGCCCCGCCACCCTTTGGGGCCCTTCACCCTCTCCAGCCTGCCCGTGGGGGGTGGGCTTAGGGCTGGGCCCACTCTCCCTGGGGACATGGGATCCCGTCAGCACGCTCACCACCCCCAGATGCGGGCATGTTGTGGGGGGACTGTGCACCAGCTGCGCCCAGACCCATCTGCACACCGCCCAGCAGGGTCTCACGCACTTGTGCCATGGGGGCCAAGGGGGCCCGCTGTCGGGGTGGGATCTGCCCACCCATGGTCCCAGTTGATTCTTGTCCCCGGAAGTGGCAGATCTGTGCGGCCCAAACTTGCAGCTTTCCACGGGAAGCCAGAAATCTGGGGTGTTTGTGGGAGCACCCCGGGTTTTACATATTGGCAACAAATCCCAGGCTTGGAGAGACCCTCCCGTGGGCTGATGGAGCGCATCTGTGCCCAGGCCCCGGAAGAGGGGTACACATCCGTGTCCCAGCAGAGCTGGTCAGGCGTGTGTGCTGCCGAAGTCAGTAAATGCTTCGCATGACCCCTGCCTGGCCGTGGACGTCCCCCTGGCCGTGAGGCCTGGCACGCTGGAGCCCCGGGGCAGGGACTGGGGGATAGGGCCTGAGCCTGCTGCCAGCCCCAGGGGACCTGACCCCCGGCCACCCCTGCAGACGAGGCCACCCTGGCGCTGATGAAGACCCCTCGGTGTTCCCTCCCTGACCTCCCAGCTGCGGCCCCGGCACGAAGGAGACGCCAGGCTCCAGCTCCCACCACGTGGAACAGGAGGAGCTTGTCCTGGAGGTGGGTGGGCTGCACCTGCCTGCCTCTCTGGGTCTCAGTGCCTGGGGGCTGCCCAAACAAGCGCCCCCGAGCCGAGCTTCGCGGGACCGGGACTGTGTCCTCAGTTCCTGAGGTCCAGGGCTCGCAGGGCTGGCTCCTTCTGACGCTCCGTGGGGCGGGTGGGTGGGGGGAGTCCGGCCCCCGCCTCCCTGCTCCGGGTGCTGCTGGCCGCCTCCGACCCACTGCCACAGTCCCCGCGTCTGCCGCCCTCGCGCAGCCCTCTCCCCGTTCCCCCCTCATCCGCCGCCCTCGCGCGGCCCTCTCCCTGTCCCCCCCGTCTGCCGCCCTCTCGGGCCCTCTCCCCGTCTCCCTCATCCGCCACTCTCGCGCGGCCCTCTCCCGTCCCCACGTCCCCTGCTGTGTCCTCTGAGGACACCTCACCCCATCCGGGAGGCCTCATCTCAAATCCTAACTACATCCACAAAACCCCGTTTCCCCATAAGGCCTGGATGGGCAACCCTGGGGAGGGATGTGCCCGGGAGCCCCCCGGGTGGGGGCTGGGGTGGGGGCAGGGCCTGCGCCTGGTGGGCAGACCCTGGGCTCTGACCCCACCACCTAGGGTCCGCACATTCCCGCGGGACTCGCCCCTGGGCCGCGACACGGTGCGTGCGCTCATGCACTATGCCCTCAAAGTCTGGAGCGACATCACGCCCCTCAACTTCCACGAGGTGGCGGGCAGCACTGCGGACATCCAGATCGACTTCTCCACGGCTGACCACAACGACGCCTACCCCTTCGACGGCCCCGGCGGCACGGTGGCCCACGCCTTCTTCCCCGGCGACCACCACACCGCGGGGGACGCCCACTTCGATGACGACGAGTCCTGGGCCTTCCGCTCGTCAGGTGCGTCGGGCTGAGGCTGAGTCCCAGGGACCCCCTGGCTTCTAGGGGCCGCTCCAGGCCTGCGGGGTGAAGAGCCCCCACGGCCCCGAGCGCTGTGCGTCTGTCCCGCCCGTGGAGCCCAGCCTCACCCCGCCGTCTCCGGCAGGGGCGCCTGCCCTGCGGATCTTGGGCTCACAGGCCTGGGATGCGGGCTCACACGGCTCGAGGTGTCTCCCCTTAACGGGCTGAGCGGGGCTCGTCCTCACCCTGGTCCCAGCTTCCAGGAGGCAGCAGAAGCTTGCAAGCCCTCTGCAGGCCTTCACACCTTCGCCCCCTCGCTCGCTGAGCCCCACTGGTCCAGGAAGGCACAGGCCCCCAGGCTGCGGGTGGGCCGAGGGGCGCAGGGCACAGATGGGGGCCACTGTGGGGTCAGTCCATGCTCCAGCCCCGGGAGCAGAGCCCGTCCCAGCCTGAGGAACCAGCAGCGACCCCGCAGAGCCTCTGGGCCCTTTGCCATGGTGGGACTCAGGCCCGAGAAGCCCTTGTAGACCCCAGGAGGGCCTCGGCAGGAACCGGGTCGGTACCCCTCACATCACACCCCCTCCCCACGCGTGCCCCCGCCCCTGTGCACGAGCTCGCCCCATCCTTGTGGCCGGTCCGGCAGTCCCTCCCCTGATCCACTGCTCCCTGTGGTTCCCAGATGCCCACGATATGGACCTGTTTGCGGTGGCTGTCCACGAGTTTGGCCACGCCATCGGGCTGAGCCACGTGGCGGCCACGAGCTCCATCATGCAGCCCTACTACCAGGGCCCAGTCGGCGACCCTCTGCATTACAGGCTCCCCTATGAGGACAGGGTGCGGATCTGGCAGCTGTACGGTGAGTCCTCCCCCTCAGAGACAGCCACAGGCTCCCCAGGGATGGGGACAGAAAGGCAGGGGACCCCCAGCGCACGGAACCCCCCGGGAGGAGGGCTTTTCTGTCTTGTTCGTGTTTGTGAGCTCAGCATCTAGACCCTGCGTGGCACGCCTTAGCTGCTCCCTCACGCGTGTGGGATGAGTAAACGGGTCTGTCGCCGGGGTCCCTGGATGCGGGGCATGCAGCCTTGTAAGAGCTCGCCACAGAGCTTCAGGAGGTGACCGCGGGCATGGCTGGTGCCCCTGGCCCTGCGCTAACCACGTGTGTGCCTGGCGGTGCCCAGTCTTTACACCTATGACCGAGGGCCGGCTGGGCCCACTTAGAGGTGGGAGAACTGAGGCAGGATGGCCCGTGGCGGCCAACAGAGCCAGGACTGGACCCAGAGCCCTGCTCAGGGACCTGCTCTGCTGGGGACGCGTCAGGAACCAGCGCAGGAGGCCCCATCCCGCATCGGGCGTGGGCCTGGGCCAGGGGCGGTGGTCCCAGCCCCGTGTGCGGCTCCGGTCTCCTGCCCAACCCCAGTCTGCTCCGCACGGCGGCCAGACCCTGCCTCCCCTTCCTAAGCGTGGCAGCCCCTCCCCTGCTCCCCTCGCCCACCGCCCTCTGATGCTTCTGGGCTTTTCCTGCTGGAGTAAAATGTACCACATTAACCACTCAGAGCATCCAGGTCAGTGGCATTTACCCCGTTCACAGTGTTGCCCATCTGCCACTTCACCTAGTTCCAGAACATTCCTCACCACCCCCTGCCCCCCCCACCGAGCAGCCACTGACCTCTTTTCTGTTCGTCTCCACGGTGTGGGCTGCTCACGCCAACGGAATTGCACCGAGTGGCCTTTCGCGTCCGGCTTCTCTCACTGAGCACCCTGTTCCCGAGGCCGCCCACGGCCCGCCCACGGCCCGCGCCACTGTGGCCAGCGATCTTACCTGTCCACTCGTGCTGGTGGACACCTGGGGCGTCTCCACGTTTTGGCTGCTGGGCACATTCACAGACGAGTTTTGGTTGGAAGCCCTGTGTTTGGTTCTTTGGGGTCTGCACCCACAGCGGTCTGGGGGGCAACTTCGTTTAAGCCCTGGAGGTCGAGGAGGGGTCGTGGGGACCCCCGTGTCTCCTCCTCCCACTGTGATGCTCTAGCAGCCGTGCCCGTGTGGGGACCTGCCACCCAGTGGCCGCAGCTCCGTACTGGGGGGTCCCCTGGAGGGGGTGGGGTCTGCAGGGAGGCGGGCCTACGGGTTCAGTGCAGCCTCCTGTCTCCGCAGGCGTGCGGGAGTCCGTGTCCCCCACGGCACAGCCACACACCCCGGAGCCCGAGGAGCCTCCGCGCCTGCCAGAGCCCCCCGACAATCGGTCCAGCACCCCGTAAGCGTGGGCCCCTGGTCTGCACACCGTGGCCGGCGCCACCCCCAACAGAGGCTCGGAGCCTCCCGGCTCTTCTGAGAAAAGCACGGCTGTGGGGCCACGTCCCTTTCCTGAAGCCCCCCAGACGCGGAGGGCACCTGCTCCCCCCGGCCCGGGCTGCAGGGGTGGTGGCCCCTCACCCCTTGTCCCAGACATGCGCCCCACGATGCTCCCTGACGCTCTGCTCACGCCTCGCTCTGTCTCGGCCACTCTGGGCTGCGGAAAAGGGACGCGGGCTCTGGATTTTTGTTTATTAATTGAAGTATAGTTGACACACGGGGGACTCCTGTTAATGCCCTTTTCTCTCCTGACGCACCCCGTCGTCGTGCATCTGCGAGCCCGTGGGCGACAATGTGGGGTCTCCTTCCGGGTTTTGTGAAGCCCAGCTCCTCACAGTGGCTCAGGAAAGGGGGTCCAGCCCGCCCGGGTCTGTGCCCCAGCCGCGGCACCTCCCCTCCCCTGCCCACCCCCTTTCTCTCTTGCCCGGCCCGCCCCGGCCCTCCCCTCCCCCGGCCCCCCCGGCCCCCCAGCCCCCCGTCTCTCTGCCCCCCCGGCCCCCCAGCCCCCCGGTCTCTCTGCCCCCCCCC
>NW_022589794.1:2294214-2360751 GCF_004348235.1 Phoca vitulina
CTCTGCCCCCCCGGCCCCCCCAGCCCCCCGTCTCTCTGCCCCCAGGCCCAGGAAGGACGAGCCTCATCGTTGCAGCACCGACTTCGACGCCGTGGCCCAGATCCGCGGCGAGGCCTTTTTCTTCAAAGGTAACCCGCACCCGGTCCCGCGGCCAGCGGGCGACCATTGGCGGGAAGGGCAGCCCGCTCCAGCAGCCGGCCAGACCGGCACCCCGCAGCCGCACGCCCTCTCTGGCCCCCAGGCAGGTACTTCTGGCGGCTGACGCGGGACAGGCACCTGGTGTCACTGCAGCCCGCGCAGACACACCGGTTCTGGCGGGGTCTGCCGCCGCACCTGGACAGCGTGGACGCCGTGTATGAGCGCACCGGCGACCACAAGATCGTCTTCTTCAAAGGTGGGCGGGCCCCCCCCCGGCGCAGCCCCCCCCTGCGCTGCCTGCAGGGCTGCCGGGGCCTCGGCCGTGCCCCGGGGCCCACGGTTTGCTCCGAGCCCGGGGGCGGGGGCCAGCTCACTCGCTGCGCCCACGGCCGGTGTGTTTACTGAGCACCTACTGTGTCCTCACACCGTGGCAGCCGTGACAGGTACACGGGCGGAGACCCCGGCCCTCGTCCCCTCAGAGGGCCGGCATTAGCCGCTGCGCGAGGTGAGGGCCTCGGTGACGGAGGAGCTGAGGGGGCAGCGTTCCGGGCAGTGGGAGCCCCGGCCAGCTCCCACGTCTCCCGCATCTCCTCCCGCACCTCCGTCGTCGTGGGGGATGACGGATGACCGGCCCACCCTCCACACCCTGTTCCCTGGGCCGGGCCACGGCAGGACGCCGGGCAGGACGCCGGGCCTGCGGCACGAGCCCCGCGGGTCTGTGGGCGCCATCCCACTTCCCCAGATTAGAGCCACCCTCCTGCCCTGACCCAGGCTTTCCAGTCCAGCCTCGTGCGGGCTCCAGAGGCTGACCCCTCCCCACCCAGGGACGCCCGGAACCACAGGCATGGGGGTGGGACCCGCAGGGCACGGTCTTTTAGATTGGGGTTATTTCTCACCATCTGAACGTCAGGAGACCCCCACGGCGCCAGCATGAGGCTCTCAGACGGTGTGGCCGCTTGGGGCCTGTGCTGAGTGCAGGTCGGCCTCGTGCCCCCCGCTCCCGGGAGAGCCTGGCAGCCCTTGCCGTGTCCACGTCCATCGCGTGGGGAGAGGAACAGCGGAGGCCCCTAGCCCCGGCCCTGCCTGCGTCCCCACCGGGCTCCGTCCCTCTGTGTCTCGCTGTGCATGTGTCCTCTCTGACGAGGACACCAGTCAGCGGATGTCGGGCCCACTCGACTCTAGCACGACTTCACTCTTAACTAATTTCCCCTGCAAAGACCCCATTTCTACGTGAGTCTGATGCTGAGGTCCAAGTGGATGTGAATTTGGGGGAGCGTTGTTCACCACAGCAGCTCTTTGAGCCAAAACAGGGGGACCCTATTTCTTTGAGGAGATAACGAATATTGTGCACGTTCCTTGTGCTCCTGCCCGTCCCCTGCCAGCGCCTGGTTGGGGTCGGGCACCTGTCAGCTGTGGGCTGTCGGGGTGACCAGTCAATCACCACTGGCTCCAGTGGGTCTGGTCCCCACCCTGGGGCGAGTCGGGAGCCGGGCGCAGGGGGGCTCCCTGTAGGTTGTACCTGTTATCTCAGCCTCCAAAAAAAGCAAAGCTAGAAGAATGGCGCACGTTCTAGCAGATGCTTTCTTACGACTGTAATGCCGTTTGTACTTGATGTTCAGATGTTCACCCAGGGAGGGATGTTCGCCTCGCCGGACGGAGCACCGCCTTTCAAAGGGAGTGCGTGCGCGAGTGAGCCGCTGCGTGCACCTGCCCTCGCCTTCCTCCGCGGACACAGCGGCCTGCTGCGCGCCCTGGCCGTCCCCCCTGGCCGTCCCCTCGTCTCTGGGCGCTCGAGAGGGCTCGGAGACGGTTGCACGTCTCTGCATAAAGAGCCTCCTCGTTCCTCAAACCTTTATTCTGAAAAGTCACTTCTGACTTCCAGGAATGTTGCAGAAACAGTACGTGAACGCCCGCGTGCCCGTCATCCAGCTTCGCTCCTTGTTCACATTTTGCCATATTTGCAACGTGGACGGTTGGTTCTATGCCTGTGTTCCCCTGAACCCGTGAGGAGCCCGCTGTGCTCACGTGGGCCATCGTACCCGCCAGGGCCAGCACTCCCTCCCGTCGTGCGTGGAAGAGGCTCCGCTCTCCTGCCCTCCTCCCCTCTGCTGGAGGGGGGCCGCTCTGCGGGGGCGTGGGTTTGCTTCGTGCACCACCCCCCCAACTCAGGCATTGCGGTCGTCTGCTGTCTCTGGCTAAGGATTTTTAAAAATTATGTTTACTTTTAATTGTGGTAAAAAAGAAAAAACACGTAAAAACTGGCCACCTTAGCCACGTCTACGTGCGCGGCTCAGGGGCGTGAAGCACCTTCCCAGGCTTCCGTCTTCCCTGAAACACCGGCCCCCCAGCCCCCCGCGCCCACCATCCACTTCCCGTCTGGATTGGGCGGGGCGCCTCGTAGACGTGGGTCCTTCCGTGACGGCTCACTTCCCCCAGCATCGCGTCCTCAGCGCTCATCCGTGCTGTGGCAGGTGGCCCGGCGTCCGTCCTTTTTAAGGCTGAGTAGTCTGTTGTGTGGATGGCCCACCTGGTGCGTATCCACCGCCCACCAGTGGACGCCCGGGGCGCTGCCCCCTTGGCTACGGTGAATGATGCTGCTGTGAACACGGTGTGCAGGTACCCCTTTGAGACCCTGCCTTCGACTGTTCTGTGTATCTCCCCGGAAGTGGGATTATTGGAGCCTCTGAGCACCGTCCACACCGTTTCCCCCGTGGCCGCCCCGTGTCACGTTCCCTCCAGCAGGGCACCGTTTCTCCACATCCTCCCCAACACTCGGGCTTTTCAGGTTTTTTGATGGAGGCCATTCTAATGGGTGTGAGATGGTATCTCATGGGGGTTTTGATTTGCGTTTCCCTAATTAGTGACCTTGAGCATCTATTCGTGTTGCCTATTGGCCATTTCAGTATCTCCCTTGGAGAAATGCCTATTCCAATTCTTTGGCAAAAGACTTAAATGTTTTCCTCCTCTTACTCCCCCTCCTCCGTCCTCCCCTCCGCCCTCCCGCTCCCCGTATATGACCGGGCTGCTCATCACCACGCCAGAGGGAGAACTTAACTGGCAGAACAACGGAGTGATGTTTCCAGAGCACAGTCAAGGAGATACCCCCAAAATATCTTAAACCTTTTTTTTCAATTTCACATATGGATTTGAAGTTCTTGATGATTTCTAAACGTGTTCCTTCTGTGTAAACGCTGAGAGAGGCGCACCCGCACGTCAGGGCCTGTCTCTGCCCGTGAAGACGCTGCCGCCCGCCTGGTTGCAGCAGTGGGTGAGGCCGGACAGAGCACCGCGGCCTGCCGGGGGCCGGGCACTCCGTTCCCTGTCCGTCAGAACCCGGGTTCTCAGGCTGCCGGCAGGTGGGCCGACCCCGGGCCGGGCACAGAGTAGGTGCTCAGTAAATACGCGCCAGGCCCCGGGGCGTGGTGGGGGTGATGGCGCGGGGAGGAGGGGCCAGAGCCTCCGCCCCGCGGGGTGGGCCGAACTCTGGCCCACGGCGCTCTCTCTCACCCCCAGGAGACAGATACTGGGTATTTAAGGACAATAACGTAGAGGAAGGATACCCGCGGCCCGTCTCAGACTTCGGCCTCCCGCCGGGCGGCGTCGACGCTGCCTTCTCCTGGGCCCACAATGACAAGACTTATTTCTTTAAGGACCAGCTGTACTGGCGCTTTGATGAGCACACACGGCGCATGGACCCCGGCCACCCCGCCCGGAGCCCCCCGTGGAGGGGCATCCCCAGCATGCTCGACGATGCCATGCGCTGGTCCGACGGTGAGCCCCACGCAGCCTCCGTCTCCCCGCCTGTGGAATGGGGGTCGCAGCAGGCTCGTTGGGAGGACCCAGGAGCTGACGCGTGCACCTGTGCCCCTCGCTGCCGCCAGCCCGCCGGGGTCGCCGCTCTGTGCAGCCTCCTGCTGCCTCACGTGCCCCAGGGCCTTTGCACCTGCCCTGCATCCCGCAGACGCTGCCCAGACGCCTGCTTCAGGCCCACATGGTGCAGCCCCGCCTGGCCAAGGGGAGAGCACAACTCCCTCTCCACAGGACAGCTGACGGGGCCAGATGTTTCATTTCCTTTCTGTTTTCAAAGCTACGTCCCCAACACCTAGAGCGGCCTGGCACATAGTAGGCCCTCAATAAACACGCCGTGAGAGAGAAACCGAGAGGGCCTCTCATCCATCCCCCTGCCTCCTGGCGGCTCCCCCAAGCTTTCCCGGGCCTGGGAGGCCCCGGGTGCCCACAGTCAGCCGCCGGGGCTGAGACAGACTGACCGCGCAGAGGCCGCTGTCCCACTTGCCCTGGCCCGCGCTCCGCCCCCTCGTCCCCCTGCCGTCCAGCCTCACCCCTGCCTGCCGCAGCGCCGCACCTCACGCTCTCCTCTCCCCCAGGTGCTGCTTACTTCTTCCGCGGCAAGGAGTACTGGAAGGTGCTGGACAGCGAGCTGGAGGCCGCGCCCGGGTACCCGCAGTCCACGGCGCGGGACTGGCTGGTCTGCAGAGACCCGCAGGCGGACCCGGAGGGTGCGGGCAGAGAGGCCGGGGCCCACGCCCGGCCAGGGCATAATGGCCAGAGCCGCGCGGAGGACCCCTTCGAGGTCTGCTCCTGCACCTCCCCCGCCTCCCCTCCCCCGGGGGCCTCGGGCCCGCTGCTGGTGGCCTCAGTGCTGCTGACCCCCAGCGCCCTGTGGACAGCGGCCCGGGCCCTGGCGCTCTGACGGCCGCCGGCCTGCGAGAGGGCAAGGGGGTCACAGCTGGGCCTCACAGGGCCAGGGCGGGCGCCCCCACCCCTCCGGTGCCCGGACCAAGAGCTCCTGCTGCGCCACATGTGGCCTCGGGGGCCCCCGCCAGGCGGAGAAGGACGCACTGCCGCCTCCTGGCGCCCCGCGGGCTGTGAAGAGGCCAGCAGAGGGCGCCGCCGCTCAGCCACCCGCCCGTCCTTTCCTGCCCCCACCCCCCGGGGGCCGACTGTCCGGCCGGGCTGGGGACCGGAGCCGTCCTTCCGGCCTGCGCACAGCGATCGCCAGAACTCTAGCGATGAGCCCGGGAGGCAGGGCTGGGAGGGCGCGGGGTGGCCCCTCTGCCCCCAGCCTCGCCAGCCCCCGGGACAGCCCCCTGGCCGGCGGCACCACCGTCCCCGTCTCGCGCCCAGACTGCTGCCCCTGGTGCTTCCGCCCACCCCCAGGGGCTCTTGTCCGCCCACCCCCGTGGGCCTGCGGTTGCCTGTCACAGGGCAGCCGGTAAGCCGCAGATGAGTCCCCGAAGCTGGGGCCGAGGCCGGTCCCCCTCCTGACGCATTTCAGACAAACACGACCTCTCCCTGCTTCCTGCTGGCTCAGCCTCGGCTCCCTGATGCCCTGCGGGCAGGCGGGGGCCACGGGTGAATGTCCTCGGGGGCCTGGAGGGGCCGTGCAGACCTGGCTCCAGACCCTCCTGCGCTTGGGAGGGGCGGGGGCTTCCAGGAAGAGGCTGGTGCCCCCCCGGGGGTCCGCCGGCCCCTTCCTGTCCAGCTCCGGCTGACCCTGCCCGTGCCCCCGTCCTTCCGCCCGTTTCCCAGGCAGGGGCTGAGGCCCTCGCACGTCTGCCCAGTGCTCGCTGATGGAGCCCCTCCCTGCCCGGAGTGTACGTGCGGAACGCGCCAGTGCCCGTTCTCGGTGAGGCACCTGGGACCCCAGCTGCCAAAACCAGGCAGCCACCCAACAGGAAGCGCAGGGAGGCGGCTGGGCGGCCGGTCGAGGAGACACTGGGAGCCGCACCCCCAGTCAGGAGACACGGCCTGTGCCGGAAGCCGGGTGGGTGGCCTACCCCCGGCTGCTGCCCTTCCTCACCCAAGCCCACACCCCCCTCTGCCCCCGTGGTAGGCCCGCCCCGTCCCCAGGGAGGGGTGGTGACCCCTGATTGCAGAGGTGCTCACAGGCCTGAAGGCGGTGCACTGGGCCTGCCGGGCCATGTTAGAGCAGGCGTCCCCAAGAGCCCCGGCATCCCCCGGACCTGGTGGAATGCAGATTCTTGGCCCTGCCCCCGTGACCAGAGCACGGTGAGCGGGGCCGGCCGTGTGTGTCAACCCCCCACCTCTGTATGTGCCGCGCTCTCTCTGGGGCTCCAGAGAGCTGCCCCGAGCAGGATGGGCAGAACCTGAGGGAGGAGTTGGTCATGCAATCAGATGGAAGAGGCAGGCCAGGGAAGGAGCAGCAGGTGTGACTGTCGGGGCCGGGGGATCTGGGAGGCAGGGCCAGCCCATGGGGTTCCCCCTGCAAAACGGGGGTCATCCAGTCCCCGCCCCCCTTCTCCACCCCTGGCTCTCAGAGGAGAGCACGGGTGCCTGCAGCCCCAAGCCCCCCCACCCGACATCCAGACCGCAGAGGCGGGTGCGGAGCCCACCCTGGACGCAGATGCATGGCAGCCCCCTCCGTCCGTCTGCCATGTGACCCGCGGAGCTGGGAGGGGTCTCTGCCTGTCAGACGGACAAGACGGACCAGAGGTCCTTCTGGGGAGCAGGCTGCCCAGCGTGGTCCCACTTCGTTCTCCAGCTTTGGGGGAGCCCCCCCAGGCCCTTGTGCGGGTGGGGAAATAGCCCAGAGAGGGTCCCCAATCCCCAGGGTGCACAGCCCAGGGCTCTCAATGTGGGCAGTGGTCTTAGTGCTGGGTCAAAGCCAAATGCTCTTCCTTAAAACTTTCCCGCCGTTGCATGCCACGTGAAGAAGTGAACAGTGGCAGTGTCCCAGAATGATGCTACCCACACGGGCCTTCAATTTAGCTGAGTCACCATTTAGACACCCAGACATTTTGTGTTGAATTCGGGATTTTCGGGCAATCTCCGTTTTTACTCCGGGCTGCGCTGGCTCCGCTGGGGGAAGCTGTGCCCCTGGGGCCAGCAGCCCTGGGCCAGGCCCAGAGACCCTCCGAGAAAGGCCGGAGGACTGGCGCCACGGTGGCGAGGACGAGGACCCCGCTCGCAGCACGCGCCGGGCCCAGGTGCTGACTGGCCTCCGCGTGCCCACCTTGTGAGCGGACTCGCACATCTCTGCGTGCGTGGGTAGCAAGTTCACAAAACGGTGCACGGCTGACTTCAGGGTCCAGAACACAGCGGCTCTGGCCCCCCACCCCCTTGCAGGTGGGGAAACGGATGCATGGCTTAGCTCAGGCTGTGCGGCAAGCGCCACGGACGGGGCCCAAACAGCAGACACGGCTCTGGAGCCTGGACGCCGGCCGACGGGGGCTGGTGGCTTCCGTCCCGCTGAGAGCTGCGTCCTGGCTCACAGATGGCGCGTTCCCGCTGTGTTCGTGTGGGAAAGAGCGAGTCCTGAGCTCTGCACGGGGGCGCTGGTCCACGGGGGCCCCACCTCTGTGACCTCATCTAATCTCACCACCCAGAGCCCCCCCAAATGCCATCCCACTGGGGGTGGGGCTCCCACCAACAAACTCGGGGGGACACAGACATTCGGTGGACACACGTGGGAGCGTAGGCCACAGCACCAAGCCTGCATCGTGGGGGCCACGAGGGCCAGACTCAGCCCTCGGCCACCCCGCGCCCTCTCCCGCCACTTCCCCTGGGAGCAGGCTGGGGGGCTTGGGGGGCTCTGGGGGGCTCATCACCCCAAAGAATAGTCGCGATGGTACGGTTCTGGTCCTGTTCTGCACTTTACAAATACAAACTCATTGGATCCTCTCCATATCGTGAAGGAGGGAATGCGGTTGCATCTGTTTTCCAGAGGAGGAAACCGAGGCTCACAGAGGGGCCGTGAGCCGCCAGGGCTGGTGGGCGAGGGGCCTGGGGATGGAACCCAGGTGGCCACGCTCCGAGGGTGGGCTAACCCGCGTGGCTCTCCCTGTGTCCGGTGGGAGTGAATGTGGGGGCGGCCATCTGATGTGCTCGGGCGTTTCTCCATGCCCTGGGGACGCAGCCCCCCCCCCCCCCGCCCGCCGTGTGCCTGCAGCCGGGAATCGGGCCCTCGCGGGCTCTGCTGTCCCTCCCTGAGCCCACGAAGGGTGACAGGACCCTGGTGCGTCTGAACCCACAGCACGCAGACGCTGGTGTCCACCGCCCCCTTTCCCCAGCATCTGCTTGTGGCTTGCCACAGCGACTCCCATCGACTCCAGGCCTGCGTCTGACTTCCCCGGGCTCGGCCGAGCGATTCTCCCCTGGCGGCTGTCTGGTCTTGCAGCCGGGTGGTGGCCGAGCCCGGGGGGCAGTGGTGCCGGTTGCGGAGGGGCCTCCACGTGCCCGTGCGTCCTCACGTGGCGGCCGGCGGGGGGACCGCACCGCTGCTGTGACCTCGTCTCTGAGGTCAGGTGGGTGCACTCCTGCCGAGGTCTTGGGCCGGCCTGAGCCACGGGAGGGGACAGACCTCACCTCTTCAGGTGACCGAGCGTCAGTCCACATCCCGTGAAAACCACACGAGACTCAGGAGGTCTTGTGGTGCCCGGCTTGGAAAGTCCGATCGGCCCCACAGCCCCAGCTGCAAAGGGAAACAGCGGGCCCCGAGCCCCCCGGGCCGCCAGTCCTGGACACAGACCCCATGCCACCTGCCACTTCCTCAGGCAGACACGTCCGCACCGTTTGGCCCAGTCCTGCCCCACCGTCCAGTTACATCCTAGCCAAGGCCCGTCCACTCTGCCTGGACTGTTCCAGCAGCCCTCTGACTGCTCCCCTGCACCCCACTGGCCCCTCTGGAGTGTTCTCCACGTGGCAGCCACGGGGCCCTATGGAACGCCCCACCAGACCACGAGTCCTCTCTGTGGCCCTCCGTCTCCCCTTCCCTCCCTGGCCCGCACCCTCCGCGCACACCGGTCTGTCTCCACCGTCGCCTGGTCAGCGACGCCCCTCCCACCATCGCAACCACTACTCCGTTGGTGGTTTTAGCCGATATTTCGTTGGGTGTCTCTCCTCCTCACGAGGGTCCAAAGATCTGGCCTGCTCTGTTCCATGCCGCGGCCCCAGCACCCAGAACCGTGCCCGGCTCAGCCAGTGTCTGTCGAGTGACCGGAGAGATGACCGACGCCCCGGGCACACTCAGCCGCGCACAGGGGTCTGGCCCAGGACGTGGCTTCACGGAGGGCAGCCGTTTCCTTAGTTAATCGTTTGATTTGTCGTCCAGACCGGGACGGAGGGGAAGCAGGTGTTGGCTCTGCCGGGTGGCCCGGCACGGTGGCGTCAGACCTGTCCCCGCTGATTCCGGCGGGAGAGGTCAGCACCCCGGGGTCAGGGAGGTGAGGGGAGGGAACAGAGCTCGGCATGCGACCGGCCCCCATGGCCCGCCTTGTTGGCCAGCTTCCCTGGGAACAGTGTTGCCCCCACGGGACAGCTGCGTGGTTCGTGAGACGTACCGCTGCTTTCCACGAGCGGAGTCCCCGCCACGGAGCCCGAGTGTCCTCACAGGGGACGCTGGCGGGCCCGTGCTTGTCACGATGCTCGCTTCTCCGGCAGTGTGCCCCACGTGGCTGTGGGGACAGTGGCTAGACCGTGCCAACCATGGGCCGGAACCAGGCTCGGGACGCGTCCCAGAAGGAACAGAGCCCCCGAGGCTAGGAGCTGCGTCGGGGCGTCGCTGCCGGGGCGGTGGGCAGGGTCGGTCACCCCAGGGAGGCCTGGGGGTTCCAGGCCACAGCAGTATGGACCCCGATGCAATGCCCCGCCATCCGCAGCCTGGACCCTGCCCTTCCAGGAGTCCACCCCCAAACTCCAGCCTCCAGCTGCCCCAACACCCCCCGTGTCCCCAGACAGCGCCCCAAGTCACTCCCGCCTCTGAGCCTTCATTCCCCAAACAGCCCCGCGTGCTGGGCGAGCCAGGCCCCCGTTTGCACCCGCTCTTCACCTCTGAGCCATGAGCCTCGGGGGCTCCCTCGCGGACCCAGCCCCCACCCGTCCCTGTGCACTCGCTCCGTCCAGCTACCGCAGCTCAGAGGAGACCCCGCGGCAGCGGTCATTTCCCATCTGCTGCTTCTTTCCGACGCGGCTGCAAGTCTCCTGAATCAGAGCTTCGTTCCCTGTTGGGGCTGAGCTGGCTCGGCCACATCTTGTCCTTCCGCTCATCCGCTGACGGACAGCGGGGGGTTCCTGCCTTTTGGCCCCTAGTGTGGACACGGGAGGAGCCCTAGGGGACTCGTCATTGGGTGACCCCGCACCCCCGCCGGGCGCAGCAGGGCGGGAGCTCAGGCAGGCCCCCCGGCCCCCCCATCCAGGCTGGAGCAGAGGAGTCACCCCCCACCCCCTGGACGCGTCTGTCACTCAAAAGCATGAACCCATCTAACGCCTCTGCCTTTGCTTCTGAGTGACCCGTCCCCCGCGCTCTCCCTGGTCCTGCAGAGGCCCCGGAAGGCCTGTCTCGGTCCGGGTGGGGATGGGGGGCACCAGGGCTCCCGCGAAGGCCCAGCGGGCGTGTCCTGGAGTGTGAGTCCCAGGTGCGTCCAGGGTTGCCCAGGTGCGGGCTGGGCCCGGGGTCCGGGCGTATGAGGGCTGCCCGCAGGAGGCGGGCTTGGCGGTCGCGGCTGTGGAAGCCACGTCTCCGCACACTGATTTGGAGCATGTGCCAAAGCTGGCCCTCGTCACCCCATGAAAAGGGTGCTTCTGGGGGTTTGGAGCTTGGAAGGCCAGGCGCCTGCACAAGCAGATGTCCGGGGTGGACTCGACTGACCTCATGCGGCCCTACAGCGGTCGGCAGGTGAGGGCAGCGCGGGGGCGACCCGGACCCCCTTCCCCAGATGCTGGAGTCAGAACGACACGAGCTCATCTGAGCAAGCCGGCCCCAGGCTGTGGAGCAGCCCCAGCAAGGAGGCGAGAGCCCCGGGCCCACTCAGCACAGCCTCCGGCCGGCCACCCCGGCGCCCCAAGCAGGAGATCGGGTTTCTAGCCTCCCCATCCGAAGCTGCAGCAACGGGCCGTCCTGAGTGGCTCGTGGGCTCCTCCTCTGGGCACGACAGAAGGACGAGGAGAGGGTAGGACAGACCTCCGTCCTTGCATCCCCCACCCCACGCAGGGGACGTGTGTCGGCCCAGGGTCCCCTCAGCTTTCCTGTCCTACCCGCCCAGCGCAGGGCAAAGGTCCCGCAGCCTCACATGGAGTTGGCCACGCACCTTGGGCACACACACCTCCACACGTTCAACCGCCTCGCAGGTGCTTGCGGAGCGCCCACTCCGTTCCAGAGGGTGCTGTTCCAGGCCGTCCCGTGGGCGGCTGCTCCCCCATCCGGGCCTGACCTGCTGGGACACAGGAGCGGGTCTTCCCGAAGAGCAGCCATCCGGGGCTCTTTGAAATCAGCATCCGTCCTGCGTCAAGGGCGGTCCCAGGCCAGTGCCGGGGGAGGGGCGGGTCAAGGGGAGCTCTGGGGGGCACGCCCCTATCTGCACCCCCTTGGGAACCTACATTGGCATATTTTGTAATGCCAAGTCTCCTGCAATCCCACCCCCAGATGTGTCCCAGAGAGACTCATGGGAGGAAAGAGGGGTGAGATGTTAACAGCAGAAGTCTGGACCCAGCCTGCGGGCTGTGGCCGGAACGGACGGCGCGTTCCTGGACAGAGCTGGGGGGGGGGGGGCAGCCCGGGCAGCAGTGGGGGGAGCGGCCGCGACGTGCGCGGCCCAGAACGGAGCTCGTCCACACCACGGTGAATGAGGAAAGCATGCACGACACAGTCCCTGTGCTATTGTTTAAAAGATGGTCAAAACAGGGAAAATTATGACTCACAGAGCTATAAAAATGAAGAGGTGTTAAAGATTTTGCTCAAGGAGGGAACCAGGCAGATGTTAGGAAGTTGGGAAAAAAATTGAGAGACACCCTTATGGATGAGAAATACTGAGATGAATAAGTGCATGGAGGAAAATCCGGGTTTTTCTGTGGGATGGAGGGGAGATCACGGGAGCCCGGCGGACAAGAAAGAGTTTGCTCGTCTGTCCGTTATGTACAACTCGCACAGAGGTTTGTAAGACAGCTCGGCGGCACAGGAGGCCGAGGGGGGGCCTGGTGCACCTACGCCACTGGAGCTCCCGGGGCAGCCCGCGGACTCCCCGAGCGCTTCTCTCCTGGGCCGTCCGCGTGGGCCCGAGGCTCAGGAGGGTTCTAGCTGGCGGCTCGCAGTTAGTTGGGTCTGGGTATTTCTTCCTCCAGCCTCTCTAGGACTCCAGAGGCGTTTAATCCGTTTACGTTGATTGATCTATGTTTACATTGATGGAACCGTAACCGGATCCTGCTCAGTGGCTGGTGGCGCAGGCCGGTGGCCGTGGGGCGCTGTCTCTTCCTCTCAGTCTGTCTTCCTCGCTTGCTGTCTTCTCTGCTTGTGAACATTGTTTCAACACGGTTATACTTTGATTCCTCTTTCTATAGGTATTTTTTGTGGTTACCCTCAGACCTACATATGACACCTTATAGTTACAGAAGTCTATTTTCGGGATGCCTGGGTGGCTCAGTCGGTTAAGCGTCTGCCTTTGGCTCAGGTCATGATCCAGGGTCCTGGGATCGAGTCCCGCATCGGGCTCCCTGCTCAGCGGGAAGCCTGCTTCTCCCTCTCCCACTCCGCCTGCTTGTGTTCCCTCTCTCGCTATCTCTCTCTCTGTGTCAAATAAATAAATAAAATCTTAAAAAAAAAAAAGAAGTCTATTTTAAGTGGAAAACTTATGTTCAACCACACACGAAGCCCGTATGCTTTAGCTCCGGTCCCACACACACATTTTACGGTATTTTGGTCACAGTTTGTATCTCTTCCTACTGTGTATATTTTAACATATCTATTAGTCATAGTTACTTTTAATACGTCTGTGTATAGCTTCTACACTAGGACTAAAAGTGGCTTACCACCGTCGTTGCAAGAATACAGTATTACCGATTTGTCTATAGATTCACCTGCACCGATGGGTTTCACACTTTCCTGCACTATCGTGTTGTCTTTTTCTACACGGTGACACCAGTTTTGACAAATCCGTACATGTACGTATTACCTACGTGCCGGCATTGCTTTGCACAAGCCAGGGAATGGGCGCCTCTGACGGAGAGGATGCTTTCTGAAAGGGGCAGACACAGTGAGCTCTGTGTGACCCACTTTTATCAAGTTCAAGACCAGCAGCTCTCCTCCGCGGAGAAACGGGCCAGGATGCTGGTTCTCCAGCCGGGAGTGCGGGGGGCACCCGACAGCTCCCGGGGTCTGGGAAAACCCTGCATCTTGCGCCCAGCAGCGGTTACGCAGCCCCACACGTTTGCAACAATTACCGTTAGGATGAGCGCACTGACCACGTGTCAGTGACGCCCGGTTAAGAGTTACAACAAAGGAATGACGAACACGAAACGGAGGCCACGGCCACCTCCAATTGAGGGGCTGAGACCGCGGGATGGCCCCCCCGGCAGCTTCGAGGCTTGCGCTACCCCGTTATGCCTTTTATTTTTTTATTTTTTTATTTTTTAAAGATTTTATTTATTTATTTGAGAGAGAAAGACTGAGAGAGAGAGAGCATGAGAGGGAGGAGGGTCGGGAGGATCAGAGGGAGAAGCAGACTCCCTGCCGAGCAGGGAGCCTGATGTGGGACTCGATCCAGGGACTCCAGGATCATGACCTGAGCCGAAGGCAGTCGCTTAACAAACTGAGCCACCCAGGCGCCCCCCGTTATGCCTTTTATATGCCCTGCGCTCATTGTTTCATGTGTACTGAGTCGTAATAAAAGGGTCTTTAAAGTAAACATAGAGGAGTGTACAATAACAATCGGTATTTTTAAATTCCTCTCCTGCAGTATTTTTCCCTTTGTCATGAAAATTTACAGGCTTTAGAGAAGTCTAACTTGAAGCCACGTGTAGATTCAACGATTGGCAGCATTTTGCCACATTGTTTCCCTTATTTCTGTCTTTGCCAAAGCTGTTTTAAAGTAAAATACAGACACCACAACACGTTACTCCTCAGTACTTTGTGTATCTCATGAAGAATAAGGACACTTTCCTACCAGACAACAACCTCACCGTCACATTTCATGAGATTAACCCGAGTGCCCTAATGTCATTTCACTCTCGTCCACAATCAAATCTGCCCCCTTTGTGCCTCCAAATGTCTCTACAGTGGATTCGTTCAGCCCAGGACCCCGTCCAGAACCACAGGATATGTTTGTAAATCTTTTAATCTGTGACGGCCCCCTATTTCTCCCAGGCCTTTACCCTGATGACCAGCTGGGACCCACCCTCCTGTGACGGTCCTGCCGTCACGGGGCGGAGAGCAAGTGGCTCGGGTGGGAGGAGGGCGCCTGGGCTGAGTCCCCGGAGGCAGCCGGCTGAGCTGCTGGGGAGAGCGGGCCAGCAGGAGCGCCCAGAGGAGGACGGGGCCGGCATGGACCGGGCGGGAGGGGCCGGGCAGCAGGTGAAGGCAGGGCGGGCGGCAGGGCCCAGGGCCCAAAGGAGCTGAGTGAACACATCAGGCGCAGACGATGGGGCTGGACGGCCGCCTGACTCCATGAATCATCTGTCGGGTATGCGCATGTGCTGGGCGCTGGAGGCTCAGCTCCTGCATCCGCAGAGGGCCTACGACTCCCTGCCTGTCCGTCAGGACGGGCCAGGTCACCCACAGTAACAAACAGCTCCCCAGAGCTCAGCCGCTCAAATCCGTGCAGGTTTGTTTCTTGCTCCCACTGCGTGTTCCGTGCCGGGCTGGGGGGGACGCTCACCGGTGTCCAGGTCCCTGATGAGCGTTTGGCTCTCACACTGCCATGCCAGAGTGAAGGGCTGGGGAGGAGCCCTTAGAGCTCCGTTCCAGAGGCAAACTGACAACTGGTCAGCCTGAACTGATTACGGGGCTCTAGCCCCCAGGAGGCAAGAGGCCCATGACCACCGGGCCCCGGAGCTGGGAAGCTGGAAGCTCCGTAGTAGATTATGGCCCCATTTTACACAGGAGAAACCAGTTTAAAAAGGATAAAAGCAGGTTGCCCAAGGTGTCCCACCTGGTTCTTGGGAAGCAAGGAGGGCTGGTCCCAGGTGTGAGGAGGAGGAGGGGTGTGGTGGGTGTGGCCGTCCAGGGCCCAAGCTCCCACCCAGGACACCTGCACGAAGGCTTTGCCCTTCTGTGTCAGAAGGCTGCAATCTGCTGCTGGACACTTGCTCGCTAACCTGGAGGCCCCCGAGTCCCTGGGGGAGCCGTGCCATTGGTGATGCGGGGCCTGGACCAGGGCCTCAGGGCCTCTGTCTAAGCTCCAGCTCTGCCCAGGGCCAAGGGGGGGTCCTTTTACCCCCCAGCCTCCTTGTCCCCTGAGACAGATGTCCTGTGCCATCTCTGCCCCCCCACATCCAGACCTGTGAATGGCGGGCCAGGCTCAGGTTCCTGGAGGCTGGTCCCCTCTCCTGGGTTTGGTCAAGCGGAGGCCCCGGGCTGGGGGAGCCCCTAGTCCCCACTTCCACTGGCTCCCACCACTGAGTTCTACAACCAGGGCTCCTGCCCGGTGACCCCCCTCACCGCCCCCCAGCTCCAGCCCCACCCTGCAGGCCTTGCAAGGCCCCAGCTCCCTGCATGTAACCTCTTCATTAACGTCCAGGGAAGCCCTTTGGAGTAGAGCTGTTTCCCGCCAGGAAGCTGACCGATGCAGGGGACTAATAATGGCTACTTCATCGGGTCTGGGAGCATAGGCAGGGACAGTGCCTGTGACCATTCACACAAGCATCCACTGAGGACTTCCTGAGGGCCGGGTACCAATTTAGGTTCTGGAGAATCCCTTATGTCTTAGAGTTCTCATTCCAGTGATGGAGACAGGCAGTACATCGTAGTAAGTAAAACATAAGTTCCGTTAGATGGTGAAAGGTGCCCTGGGGGAGAGGGGCAGTCATGATTCTGAGTATGGAGGTCAGGACCTGGGGGAGAGGGGGAGCCGGGGCAGATCTGGGGGAGGACAGGTCCCTCCTGGCAGAGTAAACAGCTGGTGCAAAGGTCCTCGGGCGGGAGAGATGCCCCATGCAATCAGGAAGAGCACCAAGGCCAGAAGAGGGAAGATGGTGTCCATGGGAGCACAGGGACCTGTCTCCTACTCTGAGTGACATGGGAGTTGCTGGGTTTGTTTAAGGAACCCTATGCCTGTCTCCCACCTGGGTTAGCTCTTGTGTTGGGCTGAATAGTATCCCCCCAAATTCATGGCAACCTGGAACCTCAGAATGTGACCTTATTTAGAAAAAGGTTTTGGGGCATCTGGGTGGCTCAGTCGTTAAGCATCTGCCTTCGGCTCAGGTCATGGTCCCAGGGTCCTGGGATCGAGCCCCGCATCGGGCTCCCTGCTCCGCGGGAAGCCTGCTTCTCCCTCTCCCACTCCCCCTGCTTGTGTTCCTGCTCTCGCTGTGTCTCTCTGTCAAATAAATAAATAAAATCTTAAAAAAAAAAAGAAAAGAAAAGAAAAGCAAAAAGGTTTTGCAGATAAGCTAGTTAAGATGAGTCATGTTCAATCAGGGTGGTCCTAAGTCCAGTGGCTGCCGATCTTCTGAGAAGAGGAGAGACACAGAGAAGCTGCGTGAAGACAGGGGCACAGATGGGGGGATGCAGTCACAGGAAAGGGACTCCCAGAGCCCCCAGAAGCTGGGCGAGGCAGGAAGGACCCTCCCCTCGAGCCCCCAGAGGGAGCACGGCCCTGCCACACCTTGATTTCAGACTTCTGGCTTCCCGGGCTGTGAGAGAATGCGTTTGTCCGAAGCCGCCCAGTTTGTGGTAACTTGCTAGGGCGGCCCAGGGAAACTCAGGTCGGTGGTGAGAAATGGCCAAATTCTGGGTCTGTTTGGAAGACAGAGCCCACAGGGTCTCCAGAGGTGCCGGAAAGGATGGGTCAGGGATGCCTGCCTGCTTCCGGCCTGAGCAGCACAAAGGATGCAGCCGGAACCCCAGAGGTGGGGAAGATCCAGTGACTGGGACCCACAGTTGCTAAGCTGCCGGCCCTGCCTGAGTGACCAGCGGGGACCCGCCAAGACGCCCCGGGCAGGGGCCGTCCGACCAGAGGCCCAACAGTGGGTAGAAATCCCCATCTCCCGACCAGCCGGGACCCAGCCTAGTGACAGAGGGCCAGGCCTGGAGGAGGTGGGGAGCACAAGGGGCAGAGAGAAACTGGGCCTCCCCTTGTGCTCCTGGGCCCTTTCCTACTCCCCGAATAGAATCCCCCAGGCCTTTGCACTGGCCGGTCCCCCTGCCTGGGTCACTTTGCCACCAGCTCCTGTGCACGTACTTTGGCTCTGCCTCCCCTTTTCTCCCCCGAAAACCAGAATGATGGGCCGTAGTAGTGATGAAGGATGGTTGGAAGAAAGGCCTGCAGGGACAAGGCCCCCACCCCCACCCGAAGAGGAATCTACTGTTAAAAGGACTTTACACCCTGGATGGAGCCCTCTACCCTTTCCCACTTGATAGAGAGGTGATAAGAACCTGATTGGATGACAGGTGCAGGGAGGGTTAATCAGATTAAAACAGCCGGCCAGGGGCGCCTGGGTGGCTCAGTCGTTAAGCGTCTGCCTTCGGCTCAGGTCATGATCCCAGGGTCCTGGGATCGAGCCCCGCATCGGGCTCCCTGCTTAGCGGGAAGCCTGCTTCTCCCTCTCCCACTCCCCCTGCTTGTGTTCTCTCTCTGGCTGTCTCTCCCTGTCAAATAAATAAATAAAATCTTTAAAAAAATAAAATAAAAAAATAAAAAAATAAAACAGCCGGCCAACAGCCCATAAAAACCCGAAGACTTAGAAACGCCGATGGCAACCGTCTCGGGTCCCTCCCTCCTCGGGATCTTCGTACTGTCGCTTCACTATCGCTCAGTAAACCTCGCTTTGCTGCCCACCGCTCATTCTTTGAAGCGGTGCGACCAAGAACCATGGGCACAAAGAGAAAAAAGTCCGGTCACTAGCATTTTTCATAGGGCCAAAGGAAGGAAAAAAACCCAAATACCCATCAACTGACAGTTAAAAGCAAGGGTTCTATCCACAAAGTGGAACATTATTCAGTAACAAGGGGTGAGGCCAGACGCACCTACCATGCAGACGAACCCGTAAACATCATGCTGCACGAGATAAGCTGCAGAAGGCTGGGCAGTGTCCAGCCCTGATCATTGCAGAAGGCCGGGCAGTGTCCGACGAACAGGCAAATCCACAGACAGAAGGAAGCTTCAGGTTGCGGGGGGGCAGGCACGGGGTTGTCCATGCGGATGGGGGTCCTCCTACTGCGATGAAAACGTTCTAGAATGAGCAGTGGCGGTGATGGCTCTGAATATACCCAAAACCACTGAAATGGATGCTTTAAAATTGTGAATTTGATGGTATATGAACGATAAATTTTTTTTTTTTAACCAAAAGAAAATGGAGTGTGGCCTCACCTGCCTGTGTCTGCATGGGGCGCGCCAGAAGCGTCTGGGGGCACCTGACAGGTGCGGGGTGGCACCTGCCCCCGGCGCCCAGGCTGGGCTCGCACCCGAGCTCACACGCACCAGCGGGAGACCCTGGGCTGGTCTGGCCTCGGCTTTCTCACCTGGGAAATGGGGAGAGTCGCCGGACCCCCACTCAGAGCAGAGCCTGCAGAACCCTCCCCCAGCCCCTCGCAGCACCTCCCCCTGCCCCAGCTAGGCCCTCACTCAGGCCACCCACTTGCAGGACATGCTCATCACCCCAAAATAAAGCCCTGGGCCCATTAGCAGGGGCTCCGCACCGGCCTCCTCCTCCAGGCCCCCGGCAACCAGCAAGCAGCCTGTCTGCAGTTCACCAGTCCCGGCTACGCCGCCGCAGAAATGGGCCATGCAACATGCGGCCTTTGACTCTGTAGTTGGAGGCCACCAGTGCAAGAGAGAGTAAACATGCGTCCCCGAGCGGGTACATAATGTCTCCCGTAGAAAACCCTAACCGAGGGGCGCCTGGGTGGCCCAGTCAGTTAAGCGTCTGCCTTCAGCTCAGGTCATGATCCCAGGGTCCTGGGATCAAGTCCCGCATCGGGCTCCTTGCCTAGCAGGGAACCTGCTTCTCCCTCTGCCTGACGCTTCCCCTGCTTGTGTGCTCTCTCTCTCTCTTTCTCTGATAAATAAATAAAAATCTTTAAAAAAAAAAAAAAAGAAAACCTTAACCGAACTTCTAACGGCCTGCATGCTTCTTGATTTGCGGTACGTTGTCCTCATCAGCCTGGACCGATTTTATTTATACTTTGAAAATCCATGAATTCAGCAGCCCCTCAAGAGCCCGAGCAGGAACAGTAGCTCCCAGCTGCTTCTCTGCCCCCCCCCCCGCCGCCTTGCCGCCCCTGCCCCCCTGCTTGGGGACGGAGGGCACCGCAGCACAGAGCAGGGGAGCAGGAGGGGGCCGGCGAGAACGGGCAGGCGCTGGGACACTGCCAGCCTCCCACCAGCATCCGGCTGGAGGGAAGGCAGGAGGGAGCGGCAGTGTGGTCCCCGGAGACACACCTGGGTGGCACTCAAGGCAGCGAGGACTAGAGGGAGGACAGCTTTGTCCGGTTGGAAGAGTTTTGGAGCTGGGGCCCAGGGCTTGGGTGGGGGGGGCTCTGAGGAAGCCCCCGGCCCCGGCCTGTCCCTGTCCAAGCCCTGTGGTGACTCAGGCCACCAGGGCTTCTGCATGCCTTGAGGATGTCCTGCAAGGCTCGTGACTCTCTATCCTCCATCAGGACTGTGGCTATTGTCAGGCTGAGTCACCGTCAGCAGGGTGCAAACGCCCCGGGGCACTCTGCTAAGGCCTTCGGCAGGAGCCAGTCCGGGCCTCCCTCGGGAGCTGCTGAAGGACATGGACGGGAACCCTCTGCGGCTGGAAGATACCAGATAAAGCCTGGGGTCCCTGGACCCAGCAGCCGCTCACTCCTTTCCCCTCCAGGCCCTGGGGGACGTTGGCACCAGATGTGCCCCTGAGGGTCCCGTCCACCAGCCCCCAGCGGGGTGGTGCCCACAGGCAGGGTGGAGACCCCCAACGCAGCAGGCCCTCACCGTTCCCTCCTCTAGCCCCTGCCACCCACCACCCTGCTTCCGGGCTCTGGATTTGCCTGGTCAGGACATTTCACGTAAATGGAATCCTCCAAGGTGTGGCCCCTGGGATCCAGCTTCTCTCACCTCCCAGAATGCCTTCCAGGTTCATCCATACGCACTGTGTGTCAGTGCTCCCCTTTAAAGTGAGCTGCACAGGGTGTAATTCATTCACAATGAGATGCACACAGTTCACTGTGTTTTTCTAATTTATTTGAGAGAGAGAGAGAGAGAGAGCACGAGGCGGGGAGGGGCAGAGGGAGGGAGAGAATCCCAAGCAAACTCCCCGCTGAGCACAGAGCTGGACACGGGACTCGATCCCAGGACCCTGAGATCACACCAGAGCTGAAGGCAGACGCTTCACCGAATGAGCCACCCAGGCGCCCCAGTTCAGTGCGTTTTGACGATTGTGTGAAGCCGAGTGTCTGGCATTACGCTGGTCAGCCCAGGACACTCCCATCAGCCCCAGGGTCCCCCCTCCTTTCCCACGGACCCTCCCGATCCCGAGCAGCAGTCGGGTTTCCGATGCCCGCACCCCGGATGGCTGAGCCTCGCCAGCCAGCCGATGCTGCCCTCGGCAGGGGCCTTTGCGTCTGGCTGCTCGCCTCTGCGTGGAGTGTTCGCTGGGCCAGGCCTCTGTCCAGTCCTTCTGGGTGCTGAGGAGCATTCCTGCAATTTGTTTCTTCTCTCCTGCCAATGGACATTTGTTTCCAGCTCTGCGCTATCGGCTGTCGTGAACATTTCCCGTTCAGGACTTTGTGTGAGTACTTTGGGGTGGATTGCTAGGTTGTAGGGTAAGTTTATGTTCTGAGTTACAAAACTACCAATTTTCTCTCCCTAGAGGGAGGCAGGTGTACTCTTCCCTCTGGGCTTGGGTTGAAACTGGCCCAGAGCCTCCTTGTAAGCCCTCAGGCTGTCACCCTTCCCACGTTTAGGGAGCCCAAGGGGCAAATTCTCATCCCACCCCCTCCCAGGGGCAAAGTGGGGCGAGGGCTTCCTTTGCTTAAACAAAGTCTGAAGGCCTGAGAGCTAGCCTGTGGCCTGAATTCCCCTGAGGAAGACAAAGACCTTCCAGAATGAGCTCTAGCCTCAGCAGTGCCTTCTGGGGCAGCTCAAGGGCTGGAGTCAGCTTGGGCCCTGGGGGCAGGGAGGCACCCTGTCCTTCTGGAGGACTCCTCTAGAGGAAGCTGGCTCATCTACATTGTTCTACTGAAGTTTCTTTGGGACCTCTCTCCCATTTTCCAGGGAGGTAACCGAGGTGCCCGGCACAGTGGCGGGGGGAAGGGGTCAGGGCTGGAAGAGGGAACGCTGTCCGCAGGCCCACCTCCCTGCCCACAGGCTTCAGTCACATCCGACGAGCAGATCGCCCCAGGTGTTGTGGTGACAGGGGCAGGAATTGAGTGGAGCTCCCGGGGTTCTCCTTGGACCCACTAATGCTGTTGGGGAAAATGACCCACAGCTGCTGAGGAAGGACGGGGGCATGCCCTTTCATTGTCATATACCGCAGGGTCCTTGACCAGGCCCATCCGAGGATTGCTTAGGGTTTCAAGGCGAGGTGGGCAGACGGCTTCCATAAAGCCAGGTGGAACTACGGCTTTGCAGACCACACAGACCGCCCAGCTCCTCTGCTCTGCAGGGGCCACAAGAAATCAGCAAGTGGACGTGGCTGGTTTTATCTAGAGCGTAAAAAGAACTACAACTCCAACAACCTGATTAAAAACTGGTCAAAGGCTTGAGCAGACATCTCTACAGAGAAGACAAACAAATGCCCAACACACGTGAGAAGATGCTCAGCATCACCGATCACCAGGGAAATGCAAATCAACACCACAGCAAGAAACCACTTCACACCCACTCGGATGTCTATTTTTAAAAAATAAAAAAATCACAAGTGTTGGTGAGGACGTGGAGAACCTGGAACCCTCTTGCACCATTGGTGGGAAAGCAAACTGGGGCAGTCACTCTGGAAAACAGTACGGAGGTTCCTCAAACGATTTAAAAATAGAACTACCATATGATCCAACAATTCCACATCAGTGTATATGCCCCAAAGAGTCGAAAGCAGGATCTTGAGGAGCTATTTGCACACCTGTGTTCTTAACAGCATTGTTCGTAGTAGCTAAAATGTGGAAGCAACCCCAGGGTCCATTAATGCATGAGTGGACAATCAAAACGTGGTCCACCCCTATAATGGACTATCCTTCAGCCTCAGAAGGAACGTCCGACACCTGCCACAACATGGATGAACCTCGAGGACCCGATGCTGAGGGAAATGAGCCGGTCATAATCAGACACTGTGTGGTCCCACTAACCCAAGGGCCCCAGAGCAGTCGGGTTCCTAGAGACGGAGCAGGTGGTGGGAGCCAGGGGCTGGGGCGGGGTCCGTGTTTGGTGGGACAGAGCGTCAGTTTGGGAAAATGAGAACGTTCTGGAGGTGGACCCTGGTGGGGGCTGACAACGGTGTGAACGTGCTTCATACCCCTGAACTGCACACTTAAAATGGTTAAGATGCCAATTTTCAAGTTATGTTTATTTTACCACAATAAAAAAAAAGGAAAAGAAAAAAATCAAGAGGAGGGCTGGATTTGGCCTTAGATGTGAGTTTGCCGATCCTCGATGGAGGGGTTCTGCAGGTGCATCTGCGTGTCTTTTTTTTTTTTTAAGATTTTTTTAATTTATTTGACAGAGAGAGAGCACAAGCAGGGGGAGTAGCAGAGGGAGAGGGAGAAGCAGGCTTCCCGCTAAGCAGGGAGCCCGATGCGGGGCTCCATCCCAGGACCCTGGGATCATGACCTGAGCCGAAGGCAGACGCTTAACCTACCGAGCCACCCAGGCGCCCCGTGTCTGCGTTTCTGTTGACCATTGACTGAAGGCTCTGGGTCTGTGATACTATCTTCATGTCAACTGGTAGGGTTCTGTGAAGCAGAGGACAAATGATTCCTCTACAGTGGGAAAGATAATCGCAGGTTAAATGTTTGCCCTGGAGAACAAGAAACAGTTTTGTATCTGGCCAACAATCTACTCTAGCAGTCTTCAAATCTCTGCAAATAACCAACTCCTCAAATTCCCCCAGCAACCATCTTTTTTGTTCGTATGTTTTTTTGTTTTTATTTTAAGTAGACTCCACACCCAGTGGAGCCGGCCGGGGCGGGGGGGGGGGGGGGGGGCGGGCCACCCAGCAACCATCTCTACTATCCTGCTGGTTCCCTCGTTAATGAATTAAATAAACTTACAACCCCGCTTTTTCCGTATTTGTAAGAAGGTTTTTAACTTTTTGGAAGTTTGACACCTTTGAAGTCACGGTGACACAAGAATGTGGCCTTCTGGGCACCCGGGTGGCTCAATTCATGATCCCTAGGGTCCTGGGATCGAGTCCCGTGTCGTCGTCGGGGTCCCTGCTCAGCGAGAGGGGAGTCCGCTTCTCCCTGTCTGCCCCTCCCGCCCTGCTCATGTTCTTTCTCTCTCAAATGAATAAATAAATAAAAATTTTTAAAAAAATAAACAAGTTAAAAAAATGTGGACTTCTGTCTGTTTGAAGGCATGCAAACCACCCCCACTCCCAGCGTGTGTGACAGACATTACTAAGTGATCACAGACCCCCCCCCCCCCAGCTCTCGCATTAAGGCTCTGGGGAGCCGGGCCAGGCCCTTTGAAATGACACCAGTTGGCCATTCCTGATGTAGAAGGGGGCAGCGGCCTTGGAGACCTGTGTGGGTGGGTAGCCTCTCCACAGCAGGTGGGGGGGTTTTGCAGGTTGAGTGAGGTGGGTCTTTCCTGGGGTGGGTCTTAAAGTTCATTCAACCTCCTTTCAAAGTTTCCTTACTATTTGCCGGGCCTTGGGCTGAACACCGGGGGTCGGAGATGGACAGCGCTCAGTCCTTGCCTTGGGGGACCCAGGAGGACAAGGAGCACGTGGGTTCAGGGGAACCAGGCTTAAATCCGAGAGCCGCCACTCTAAAGAGCGCAGCCGACACACAGCCCAGCCAGTTCTGGGTCACAGTATTTGTACCCCGTTCACCCCTGTGAATGAGGAACAGGGAGTTAGTGGGACACCGCACTCCAAGGGAGACGCAGGGCTCCGTTTCTGCTGCCTCTGCTCACAACGTCTTTGTCAACCGTTCAATACGTAATCTGTTTTATGTGTGTTTCTGTTTAAAGACACCTTATTTAGTACATGCTGTTGATTCAACAACATCCAACTTAGAGGGGCGGAGCCCCTCTGATGCATTTTCTCCCGGAGGCACATCGCTGCCTCCTTGGGCTCAGGAACGCGGGACAGCTCTTCACCACGACCCTCAGGCGGCCGTTTTCAACAGCGAAATCACCACCAAAGAGCACAAAAATGCAAACCGTGTGGCACTAAAGGGCTCAGAAGGTCACTTAGAGTAGTAAGCTGCAACAGGGCAGAGGGTCAGGCGGCCCTCCGGCCCTCAGCTGGGACTGTGCGCCCAGGGAATCACCCTGAGGACTGACTGGGAGGTTATAGAACAATTTAGTGAGTACACAGATTTGCAGATGTGAATAAGGAGGATATAAGCGTTGACCATGACAGAGGAGGGCAGGAGCCTGGCGGTGACCCACAGGGCCCACCGGGCGGGAACTGGGTGCTCTCAGCCTCCCTGGCGGGGTTGGGGAGGGCTCTCCTCCCCTGGGGGCCCAGTAAGCTCTTCCAAATGCAAATCTCACCTCTACCCACCCTCTCCTAACTTCACCGTCCTTCCTTGAGTTGAGGTTGAAGATCTCCTTCCCAGGGTGGGCTGGACTCCTGCCCCCAGGCACCAGCTCCATCCAGCAACCTTGCACCCCCTTGTCCCCCCCACCCGGCCTGCTCTTCACACTTCCCTCAGTTGCAACTTCATGAGCTTTTGTGCAATCACTGCCCCTCTTGTCTCCCTACCCCCAACCACTCCTGAAGACAGGGACTCTGTGCTGTGGCAGCTCCAAGGACCTGGGCGAACATAGTTGGTGTTGGACAACTGAGGGAATGGAAAGTGACCCTAGGAGTGCTGTGGGCTGACCTCAAACTGGGGGACCTCTCCCCTGAAAAGCAAGGTGCTCGGCCAGGAGACCCTTTGTCCCTTCCAGCTCTGGTGGCCTCTGGCCTCAGTCCAGGGTCAGGAGCCTGCACGCACGTGCTGGGGCCTGGAGAAGGGCCCAGGGGCAGGTGAAGGGGCTTCCGGAAGATCCTGGGTGGGGTGCCTCCCAGAGCAGCAGGAAGATTAGCCGCCAGGCGGCTCTGTGAAGGCAGCAGGGAGGGCCCTGACCCGAGAGCCTGCCCGTTGGACCCGTGGGCCGGCTGGTGCAACCATCCCGGGCTATTACTGCAGGCTGGCGGCCGGGAGGAGGATTGTTCATACTCTGTATTTACAAAAGCAGGACTCGAGCATGATAAGAATAATTCATGCCAGTACTCAAGGGAGACAGTGAAAAGCACCGACTCTTCCCCAAGCAGCCACTGTTAACAGTCTCTTGCGTGAGAATCTGGCTCTGCCTTGCTTGCCCGGTGACTTCAGGTACATTTCTCTGGGCCTCAATTCTCTCATCTGTCAAATGGCAGTAAAATAGCAAGTATCTCATGGGGTCATGGAGGATGGACGAGTTACTCTAGGGACACATGGCATATGGCAAGGCTGGGTTAGCCGTTCCATGGTGTATGACGTATACATACGTGTATTATACCCGTGTGCCTACGCGTGTATGGCCGTATACACACCCCCTCCAGTGACTTTCTAAAATGACAAGTAGGAGCCCAGTTCACTGTTTTGCCTCTTGATTCTAAACTTCAGAGTACTTTGCACCTGAGCACATGTCTATTTAACACTGTGTCTAAGAATCTGCTGTGTATCATCCCAGTGAAAGGACTTATGGAAACTTTCCCTCTGATTTCCTATGTTTTGGTTCAGTGTGGCAGACAATTTGTTACCGTTGAACACAATTTAAAATGCATCACCTCGGGTGCCTGGGGGGCTCAGTCGGTTAAGCCTCCGACTCTGGATTTCTGCTCAGGTGGTGATCTCAGGGTCCTGAGATCAAGCCCCGCAGTTGGGCTCCGCCCTGGGGTGTGGAGCCTACTAAAATAATAATAATAATAATAATAACAATAATAAATAAATAAAATGCAACAGCTCTAAAGCAGCCCGATTTATTCTATGCGGTCCTTAGCCCTGGGGTACACAGGCCACGTCCGAGTATTAATGCGCCTGTGTAGAGACGAGGCAGCGGACAGGGGACGCGGGCACGGTCGCAGAGGGGGGTCCTCCCCTTCCCCCCTCTTCCCTCCCCTCCCCTCCCCTCCCCGCACCCCCCAGCCCGGCCTACCCCAGGGGCGAGTCGAGTGCTGGCCCCGCCCCACCCCGCCATGGCCCCGCCCCCGCAGGCCCCGCCCCGCCCCTCCGCCCACAGAGCGCGGCCGCCCCGCCAGGCCCCGCCCCCAGCCCCGCCCCCCCGGCGCTCACTGCGCCTGCGCCGGCGTCTCTGGCTCTGGGGCCCGGCGGCCGCGGCTCTTTTGTTTCCCAGTCGGAGTCCGAGCCGGAGTGCGAACCCCAGCCGCAGTCGCAGCCGGGGAGGGATCCGGATCAGCAGCCCGGGCTGCCAGGGCGCCCCGAGCGGCCCGCGGGGCTGGAGGCGGGCCCGGCCTGCCCGATGGGGCGCGCCCCCCGCCCGCCACCCCCGGCCCGAGCCGCCGCCTGAGCCGCCCGCCCGCGCCATGGAGCCCGGCCGCGGCGGCCTGGAGGCCGTGGGCAAGTTCGAGTTCTCGCGCAAGGACCTGATCGGGCACGGCGCCTTCGCCGTGGTCTTCAAGGGGCGCCACCGGGAGGTGAGGGGCGCCGGCGGGCCCGGACCGAGCCCCAGCGAGGGGGCACCCCCTCCTCCCCGCCGCACGCCCGGGGCGCCCCCATCCCCCATCCCCGCCCCACACCCGGGGACCCCCCATCCCTGCCTCACACCCGGGACCCCCATCCCCGCGTCCCCGCCCCACACCCGGGGACCCCCCCATCCCTGCCTCACACCCGGGACCCCCATCCCCCCATTCCCACCCCACACCCCGGGCCCTTCAACCCGGCCCCACACCGGCGACCCCCACCCGCATCCCCTCCCCGCACCAGGCCCCCCATCCCCACCACACACCCCCGGGGGTTTTCATGCCCACCCCCCACATGGGCCTTTCCTCCCCATCCCCACATCCCGGGGTCTCTCACCCTCACATCCGCGGACACCCCGTCTTTTCCACGCCACACCTGGGGCCTTGCCGCTGGCACCAGAATCCCTCCCCAGGTGCTTACCTGGCCTGGGGTGGCCCTGTATGGATTCCTGGGTTCCAGGCCTCTGAGGAACATTCATGCTTGGTTTTCAGAAGCACGACCTGGAGGTCGCAGTCAAGTGCATTAACAAGAAAAATCTCGCCAAGTCCCAGACACTGCTGGGGAAGGAAATCAAGATCCTCAAGGTCAGCGGGCTTTGGAAGTGGTAGGGGGAGAGGGTGGTGGGTGAGCTAGCCTTGATCCTAAGAAACTTGGGTTTCTGTCCTAGGAATTGAAACATGAAAACATCGTGGCTTTGTATGACTTTCAGGTAAGGCTCGGGGCTGCATTGGCGGTGGGGAGGGGGTGCGTTACTCTCCCAGGCTGGCCAGTGCACAGCCTCAGACCCCACGAGCCTGGGTCCCAGGCCAGCCAGGTGCTGAGACCCTGGTCGGTAGTGGAAGGTTCTAGGCCAGGATCTCGTGTTGGGAGACGGCGCTGGGCACCCCTGGGTATAGATGGCTGTCTGGCCTGCCCAACCGCAAGGCCTGAGCAGGACCCTGGAGACTTCTCTCTCGCCGGCTTCCTCTGGATGTGTGGGGAGAGTCCCGCCGGCCCCAGCTGCCTGCCGCCGGCACCAGCAGGGCACCGTGGGTCGGGTCGCGTTCCTGGACTGACGGAGGTCTAGCTAGCTGCGGCGGGGTCTCGGGGCTGTCTGACCCAGTGGGCCCGACCGTGGGTCCTGTCCCTAGTGCAGGCCCAGGGCAGGACGGTGCTGCCGGCCTGGCCCACCTGTCTGGGCCGGCGGCTTGTTTGTTGACATTGCTCCAACGGCCTGGCATTGGCCAGTCCCTCCCTGCGTCAGGCTGGGGGAGGGGAGGGGCCCGCGGAGATTTCCTTCTAGCTGGCAGTCGTGCCTCTGGCCCCGCCGGCACGGGGAGGCGGGCCACCTCAGGCCCAGCCGGCTCAGGAGGCCCCCGCCGGGTCCCCTCACCGCCCCTGGGGCCGCAGGTGGGGCCTGGCTTCGGTGAGGGTCCGGGACCCTGGAGAGCCAGTTTGGGGACTGGGAACCCGAGGCGGATCTGCAGGCCAGAGTGCTGACTAATGGTTTTGAAACCTGTTTACTGAGGCCACGGGACCAGCCCCTGGCTGAGGGGAAGTTCCCAACCCGGCTGTCTGTGTTTGAGTGGCCTCCTCCCTCCCCCTTGAGAGCCAGGCCGTCGCCTCGGGGGCTGTGGCATGACGTGAGGTGACATGGGAGGGCACGGGTCCAGTGTGCCGGCGAGTACCTGGAAGCTGGGCACTGGGCTACCGAGACGCAGTGTCCCGGGGCCAGGAGAGCGCCTGCCCCCCTTGCCCTGTCCTCCCCTCTTGGAACCTAGCTCTCCCTCCCGCCCCATCCTGGCTGGGCCGCACACCTGGCCGTGAGCGGTGCTGCTTCCTGTGGTGTCGGCAGCGATTCGGCTTCCCCCGCTCGGAGGAAGTGCGTGGAGGCCGTGGTCTCTCCCCTCTGAGGCCCCGGCCTGCGCTGGGGCTCTGCGCCCTCACCCCCGGGGTGTGCAGTGGCCCCCGAGTCCTTAGACTCCTCTGAGACACACAGGACCCTGGAAAAATGGCTTTTAAAGCTAGGTAATACAGGGGGCGCTTGGGTGGCTCAGTCGTTGGGTGTCTGCCTTCGGCTCAGGTCATGATCCCAGGGTGCTGGGATCAAGCTCTGCATGGGGCTCCCTGCTTGGCGGGAAGCCTGCTTCTCCCTCTCCCACTCCCCCTGCTTGTGTTCCCTCTCTCGCTGTCTCTCTCTCTCTGTCAAATAAATAAAATCTTAAAAAAAAACAAACTAGGTAATACATAATTGGGCTAAAAAAATGATTATAAAAGGGGACCTGGGAAAAGGTAAGCCCTCTCTCTCCCTGCTGGCCCCCACGCTGACATTGGTGGTTTCTGGATCTCTCCAGGGGCAGGAACACGTTCTTACGTACGGCTTTGCCACCACACCATCCACTTCTGCGCAGTCAGTGCCTTTTTCACTTGAGCCTGTATCTTGGGGAGGGATCTCTGTCTCCCTCTATGTGGGAGACATCCCACCCCTCTCCCGGCAAGGTTCCCAACCCTGAGCAGAGTGCTTCAGAGCCCAGACTCTGAAGCTAGATGACCTAGTTCCAATCCTGGCTCTAAACTCCTCTAGCCCTAAACCAGCTGTGTGTTCCTGGACAGGTGTCTTAAGGTGTCTGTGCTTCCGTCTCTTCCTGTGGTAGAGACCCTGCAATTGTTGACTAGAAACAGCCATGGTGAGCCCTGTGTGCTTGTTAGCTGTTCTTACAACGTGGCGATGGGCGTTGTTTGCGGTTGTATTGGGTTCCATTGCCCCACATTCCATAGCTGACCTCGCCAGTCCCCCACTGACGGGACGTGGGTTTTTCTGGGGTTGTGACATGGCAGCAGTATGGTAGTGACTGTCCTGGCACTCAGTTTTGGCCAGGTGTGTAGACTCCTAGGAATCCCTGGGTAAGAGGGACGTGTGCTTCTAGTTTGGGACAGTTGCCAAATTGTGGTCCCCAAAGGCTGGACTGGACTTGCAGCAGGGCTGCGTACGGAAGGGCCAGTCTCCCCACATCCTTTCCAGGAGGTCGGTTATCGGACTTTGATCTTGGGGGAAAATGACATCTCAGTGTTTCTCACTTACTGTGAGTGAGGCTCAGCGTCTCAGTGTGTGAGTATTAGGAATGCCACCTGCCTTTGGCATGATTCCTATTGGTCTTTTTTTACTGAGGCTGGATGGCACCATGGTTAGTGGCATGGGTCCTGAACCATACTGTCTTTCTCTGAGCCCAGGTGCTCCGTTCACTTACTCGAGTGACTGACCTTGGGCAAGCTCCTCAGTGTCACTTGTAAAGTGGGAGACAGTGACGGTACACCTGTGTGATAGGGTGGTTGTGCTGAGAACTGCGTCTGCTGTAGAACAGCTGCTGTGTAAATACTATTGATTTGTAGGAGCTCTTTACATATTAAGGGAAGCTCTTTCGTGATGGGTTGCAAATAGTTCCTCTGAGATTGTTTACTTTTCTATTGTGGTTGTGTGACCTTACGGAATAGGGGTGTTTATCAGGTGATGTGGATGCTGGGGGTGTGTTGTACTCTGCCCTGAGGAGGGCCCCCCCCGACCCGTGGAGAGGCAGCTGGAGCTTGTGGCCTTCTGTGTGGGAGGTGGTCTCTGGACATGCCCTTGCCCAGGGAGGGTGGCCATTGCAGGAATCAGGATTAGGACTGTGCCCGGCACGGCCCGGGAGGGGGGCTGATGCTCACAGTCCTCGCCGACAGTGACCCTCCCCCTCCCAAGGCCGGCTGTTCCCACAGCTGGACGTGACTCACTCACGGCCGACCCGGCCGCAGACGGAGCCAGCCCACCTCCTGCTGACTTACTCAAGGGCCTTTCTGGGCAGTGCCAGTCCTCCGCCTTGCCTTTCCTTGCTGAGAGGGGCCTTGGGCCTGGGGGGAAGGTGGGCAGGATGCGGGCTGGGTGGCAGCCCCTCGGGACCAGGTTCCAAGTTGGGGGCCAATGAGTAGGCCTGACGGTCCAGGTGGTTCTGGAAATGCCCGCAAAGTTACGTTACTGTTGTTTCATCTATCTTTTTTAACTTAAAAAATTTTTTTGACTTAGAATTTTGAAGTATAACGTATACTGGGCAGTGGGAGACGCAGATCATGAAATGCTTCGTTAAGCACTTAGATGAGGAAAGAACTCCAACGTGGCTGGCCCCAGGAGCTCAGCCCCCGAGTTTCTCCGTGCGGGTGGGGTCCGTTGCGCTGCCTTTTGTGGGGACGTCTCTCTCCCGGTCCACCCACCTCCGAGCCCTGGACCCCCCCAGCTCGGCTGCCTGTCTGTGTGCTCTCGGTACGGCCTTGGGGGTGTGGGGGCTCTGTGGCCATGTGGTGTCCCGTCGTCAGCCGTCTTGGTCAGTGCCCTAGAACGGAGCTGCTGCGGGCATCTGTGTGGGTCACGTCTGCCGTGTCACCGGGGTGTGGCGACCGGGGCTTGGTGCGTCTCTGGGAGGAGCACGTGGTTTCTGTTTTCCGAGGGATCGTACCGGCTCACGCCTCCCCTGCCCTGAGAGTCTCCCCTTGTGTCCCAAGTCGGGCCGGCCGAGTGTGCGGGCAGGAGGGTGCCGCAGAGGGCAGGCCAGCCTGCCGGCAGCTGCAGGACGCTGCCCGAGGAAGGAGGGTGGGCCGGGCACCCTTCCCTTCTGGGAGCTGGCTGGAAGAGCCCAGCCTGAGGCGGGGAGTGGCCCTGCTCCTCTGGGTGGCTGTGTTCTGGCCCCCACTGGAGCTTTTGCCACCTTCCCGAGCCAAGAGGGCCAGTGTCCGAGGGGTTAACTAGGTCAGAGCCCGCCTGCCTACCAGGCCCGGCCGGCGCAGGGAGCAGGATCCTATTAGGCAAAGCACCTTAGCGCCCCACGGCGGGGCGGCCTCCTACGTGCCTGGATGCCCGTACCAGGCTGCCCAGCACACCTGGCCGTGACGCTCGGGCCAGCCCTGTCCCCAGGGCCTGTGGGCACCCTGCCAGGGGATGGAGAGGGCTCCTTTTCATCTCCTTGTAAGGCTTTGCCTTGTTGTGCATGTCAGGTGCTCAGGCTGGGATTCATCACCCCCTTTCTTGGGGGCTGCACGGTGGGGTGGTCTGGACTGAGGGTTCCCGCCCAGCTCTGCCCCTCCCTTGCCCCTCCCTTGCCCCCGTGTGACTGTGTCCTGTTTCCTCCCCTGGGGTGGGCTGTGACACGGACGGGACCCGCCATGTCCCTAGGGCAGCAGGGCACTGCGGCGTGTAGGTAGCTGGCCGTGGGGCTGTGAGGACAGCCCTGGTGCGTTCCCCCTAGGTCACGGGGTCTGGAGGGCCCGTGCTTTGGCCACGTTTACGTTTCTGTCTTAACGTTATAATGAGCTTCTGAGAACCTGCCACCTGAGGATGAGAGTAGGTCGCCAGTTCCTATCTGCCTCCCCCAGGAGGGAAGCGATCCTGGTCATTTCAAGTGTGTAGACTGAATCTAGACCGACCCCAGGGAGGGGGCTCGGTGCCTGGAGCCTACGTGGTCTCCGCTCACTCCCAAGGGAGCCAGTGCAAACCAAGCGTAGCTGTGTGGAGGCCAGTAGGAGTGGGACCGGAGGCCCAGTGGGGTTGTGGGTGGGCAGTGAGCTGGGCAGGGGCAGGTCAGCCGTGGCCACCGAGGGAGTGCTGACCACTCTCCCCCCCGGGGGGGGCCAGAGAGCTGGCTTCCCTGGGAGGGATGGGGGCTACCCAGCAGTGATGGACGGCGTGGCCCCAGGTGGATGGGGCAGCAGGCCCTGGGAGGGGCCTGGGCACGGAGCCTGTCTGGAAAGGTGCCCCCCTCAGGGCGGGGAGACGTGCTGCCCGGGCCTTCTCCTGGTCCCTGTCAGGGCTGGCAGCCGTGCTGCTGGGCTCTCTTAGGACCTGGCTCGCTGCTGGCACAGGGGCAGGCTGAGGACACACTCGAGCTGGCTTCTGCTTCCCAGGCCTGGGCATGCTTCCTGACCTCGCCTGGGAACCGGCCCAGCCTGTGCCCGCTAGTGGAGTTAGGGTGTCACAGGTGGGGGGAGAGAGGCCAGCAGGAAGGGGCTGGTCTGAAGCTGTCCTCTGGCTCGGGGTCGTGGGAGACCCCAGTCTGGCTTCCCTGGGTCACCCCAAGCCTGAATGCCCCATGGGAGGTCGGCTTGGCTCCCCACCCTTGGCCCCAGCCCTGCTGTGTTCTTTCTCTGCTGGCCCTCTTGTGTTCCACGCCTGGGAGGGCCTGCTGGGGGTGAGGCTGATCCTAGGCCACAGGCGGAGGGACAGATCAGAGTGGGGAGGAGGAGGCTAGGTCCCCATGGCCCTGGTGGCCCTCTGGCCCGCTGCTAATGGACTGTCCACTGAGGATCCACAAGCCTCGGGGAGGCTTCAGGGTGTTCTCAGGACAGGAGGCCTTTGGGGAGGCGATAAGTTGTGACCTTCTGTGGGGAGGAGGGAGGCCCTGGGGAGCACTAGGAACAGTGGGCCAGTGGGGCTGGGGGATGCGCAGGGGTGGGTAGGAGCCAGGGGCCTCTAGGGCCTGTGGGGTGGGGTCTTTGGAGGGAGGGCATCCACCATCCCCTTTGGAAGCCTGCTGTGGCTCAAGTGTGGGGGCAGGGGTGGGAGCAGGGCCTAGGCCCTCTTGGGGGTCCTGCGGGCTCGAGTACAAAGGGGACTCTCGTCACTTCTGCTGTGGGGGCCTTCTTTTCAGGGGAGGCAGTTGTGGGGTCTGGGGCACTCCCAGATTTGGGGGAGAGGGAGGCAGGCCAGGGGTCTGCTCTCACTGCTCCCACGCAGCCCTGGCATCTCTGCCAGTCCTGGTGGGTCACTCCCTGGGGACACTCTGTCTCTATATTGTCTGTCACTCTGTCCCTGCCTGTCCTGGCTCAGCGGGGTGAGTTTGGGGCTCTTCTGGACGTTCCTGGGCCTGACTCCCAGCTCTGCCCCTCTGCTGTGTGGCCCAGGGCAAGGGACTTAGCTTCTCTGGGCCACTTGAGACCAGAATGCTCATAGTGCTCCCCGGAGCTGACTGGTGAGGAGTAATTGTGGGGCGCGCCCAGCACAGAGGGCCGAGTGCTGCCCCTCCTAGGTCCTCACCTCCCGCCCGCCCTTTGCCCTCTCCTGGGTCCTCTGCCTGCCAGCCTCCCACTCCCCTCCGGCAGCCCCTCCCTCCCTCCGTGGCACACTCTCTGCGTCCTGCCCCTCTGGCCCAGGCCTGTGACCTGGGACTCTCCTGGAGTTGCCCCTGTGTTATCTCTGCCCTGCAGCTGGCCTGGAGGGACCAGTGGGGCGGGCCCGCCCCCTCCCAGTGACAGGCCTGGAACGCAGGGTGGGGGCATGCTGGAGCAGGTCTGCCTGCCCCGGCCCTGAGAGTGCACCCTGCCATTCCTGCTGCCCAGGTTGTCTTTGTCCTGGACTCACACCCTCTGTTGGTGGAGCTCTGGGGGGGGTGCTGACATTTAAACATGGGGTGTTCCCCACCCCCCCCCCGGGCAGGAGCTTGTGCCCCTGCTCCACGCCCTCGTATTGAGTGTGGGTCTGTGCCCAGGCCCCGATCCGGCGACAGGGTGGCTGACCAGGGGACCTTTGTCCTGCTAGGTGGGGGTCGGGGCATCCCTGGGACCTGAGTCCACTGCTGGAGGTCGGGCCTTTGTGGATGGGCCTCCAGAGACTTCCCCCAAAGGCTGTTGAGAGATGTCCCTCTTGGAGTCACTTCCCTGCCCCCTCCCTAGGATCCCCCCACCATGCTTGGAGAGCTTTGGGGCCGGTTCGCAGACTTGCCTCCTTGCACGGCGGGGAGTGAGAGGTTGGGGTTTTGTGTGGAGCAGAGAAAGGGCTCCTGCCGTGGCTCCCGGGGCCTGGTGCTGCGTGGGTGCAACAGGTCTGGGGGCTGGCCGGCAGAGCCACGGTGCGGGGAAGAGCCGGGCCGACTGTCTGCGGGACAGCAGGGGTTCTCAGAGACCCCGCCCGCCTGGCTCACTTGGCTTCTGGGGCCTCCGATGACTTGGTTACCACTTGGGGATCTCAGCGGCACTCCTGGCGGCAGACGCAGCCCACAGGAGGCGTGGGCCCGTGGGGGTGCTGGCCGCTGGGGTGGGCGCTGGGGCTGTCCGTGCACCGGCCTGGGCCTTGAGCTCCTCAGTCTCCTGGGGGCGGACCCAGCACCACTGTGAGGCCATGGGTTGCTGGGAGCTGCGCCGGAAGTTGGCCTGGCTGGCGCTGCCCTCTGTAATCCTGTTGGCATCTTTGATCCTGGCATCGGGGGTGGTTCTCAGATTTGTGGGTCAAGGGTTTCATACTTCGACTATGTCCTTCCTGGGGACCTGGGTCCCCCACTGGGTGGGTAGAACGTGAAGCTGAGCCCTGTTGAAACTTCAGGACTGGGCTGACCCTGATTTTGACTGGGACCTGGGCAGTTGAAGGTTGCCCCTTGGAGGCAGGGTTCATGTCCACCCCAGACACCCCTCCCGGGACCTCAGCCTCTTCCCCAGACTTGGCAAATAAGAGTGCTCTGATTGGCTGCCGCTCTTGTCAATCAAGCCCAGTGCAGAGGACCTCAAAAACAAATCACAGCCCAGGTCCTCGTCTTCTGGCCACTCCCCAACCGGCCAAGCGCTGGCACAGCAGGCCCTGGGCCCAGCCAGCCGGCCGCTGTCCATGCTCCCTGGCCTCGCTCGCAGCCCAGGAGGTGTGTCGAGGGCATGGGTGCCGAGTTCGTGGGTCACACTGAGGCCGAGAGAGGCTTCCTGGAGCACTGCTGGGGGCGGGGGGTGCTTCTCTCCACCTCTCATTGCTGTTTCTGTGTCCTGCAGGAGATGGCCAATTCTGTTTATCTGGTCATGGAGGTGAGTTCCTGCAGCCCCGGCTGGGAGGACAGGGAGGGCGGACACTCCTGGCTCCCGGTTCCTTGTCACCTGGGGGTTAGAGGTTGGTTGCATGTCCGTGGGCATAGGGCCACCCCATCGGGAGCCCTCGTGGCCGTGGCAGGTGCCTGAGGTGATCAGACCCCCCACTGACCTCTTCAACTACGGATTGCAGGGGACACCTGCCCCAGGAAGGAGGCTGGGAGCAAGGGAGCAGGTGTGGGGTGGTGGGGCAGTCCAGGAAGGGCCGCTGACCAGGTTGTGCCAATGGTCTTTTGCAGTACTGTAACGGCGGGGACCTAGCTGACTACCTGCATAGTGAGTGGACACCCCTTGGCCAGGGGGCTGCATGCCCAGTCTCACCCTGACCCAGCCTGCAAGGCAGCCTGACGGAGGTGGAGGGTCTTCCCGTACCCCCAGCACTTGCTGTGGAAGGTGGAACATCCTCTCAGGACAGATGGGTCTGGAAGGCCCCTTGTGAGCAGGGCCCTAAGTGCTTTGTGGGGATGTGGTGCCTTCTGATGGCCGCCTGGTCCTGCAGGGGACCCGAAGCACCTGGCCGGCTGCCCTGCAGGGTGCTGGGCTGTCCTGAGCACCCTGGGCCCCCAGCAAGGCCTGGCTGACCACGGAGGGGTGGGCCTCCCCAGGACCCTGCCACAGGTGGGGGGGCAGGCACTCTCCTGGTCGCTGCCCCGGCATCCGTTTGTCCATCCCTTCACTCAGGAGGGCGGGCCCTGGGGCTCACCTGCAGTGGTGGGTGGAGGCGGCTCCGGAGAAGTAATGGGACCGGAGAGAGGGGGTGTGACAGGGCAGCGGTACGTGGCGGCGGGTGGCTCAGTGCCACGAAGACCCCAGGAGCCGGGCAGCCGGCAGCAGATGGGCTCGCGGTGGGCCAGGCATGCGCCGTGGTGTGAGCGAGGGGGCGGGGCCGGGGGGCGCAGTGCGGCAACAGTGGAGTACGGAGTCCCCCGAAGGGCTTGCGGCCCCTCACCCCGGGCGCCTGTCCCTGCAGCCATGCGGACGCTGAGCGAGGACACCATCCGGCTCTTCCTGCAGCAGATCGCGGGCGCCATGCACCTGCTGCACAGCAAGGGCATCATCCACCGTGACCTGAAGCCCCAGAACATCCTGCTGTCCAACCCCGGGGGGCGCCGCGCCAACCCTAACAACATCCGCGTCAAGATCGGTGAGGCCGGGGCCGGCAGGGGGAAGGCGTGCGGGGAGGCCCGGGAGCCAGGCCGCCCCCCTCACGCGCCCTCCTCACCTGCAGCCGACTTCGGTTTCGCTCGGTACCTGCAGAGCAACATGATGGCGGCCACGCTCTGCGGCTCCCCCATGTACATGGTAGGTGGGCCGCCCCAGCCGCGTGCCCGTGGGAGGCGCGAGTCGTGGGCTCCCCGCCGCACGTCGGCTGCAGCCTGCGAGGCCGCGCTGTTCTCGACCACGCCGTGGCAGTCGGGCGGCAGGGGGCTCCGGTCCGTCCCGCTTGGCTGGTGTGGGCGCCGGAGCTCGGTCGCCGCCCCTGTCCGTTGCAGCCACAGTGCTGACTCGTAGGCGGGGTCCCCGCAGGCCCCCGAGGTCATCATGTCCCAGCATTACGACGGCAAGGCCGACCTGTGGAGCATCGGCACCATCGTGTACCAGTGCTTGACGGGGAGGGCGCCCTTCCAGGTGAGCCCCGGTCAGGGTGGGCCGCCGCCCCGCACCCTGCACCTGACACGGCTCTGGGTCCCAGCGCGGCCTCCGCTCGCGAGAGGCAGGTGGTCTCGTGGCTCCCCACCACGCGGTCACGTGGGGCCCGTCCTGCTGCAGGCCAGGCTGGAGTCGGCGAGCTCCGGAGTGCGTCCGTGTGTGCCCACGTGCATGTCTGAACCCAGCCTGTGCCCTCCCTCCTGCCCGTGCCCCGCTGGCGTGAGGCACTGAGTTGGTGTCAGGCCCCGGGGAGCACCCCTGTGAAAAGCAGCGGCCTGCTCAGCAGTGGGATTCCGGAGGGCTGGGGGCTCAGCCTCCCGTGCTGGGCTGCACACCCCGTCAGGACTTCCTGGCTTGACCACGCAGCGCCCGCTGTTGCCAGCTGGCTCCCTGGCTTCTTGGCTGGCCCCTAGCTCCCTGCCCCCCTCCCTGTCTGCCGTTTCCTCCCTGCATGAGCATGCGGAGGGCTGTCCCTCACTGTCAACCCCGGGAAGGTGGGGCGCCCTCTTGCTCTTGGCTCCTCGTTGGTGCCGGGAACAGTGCCTGGAACGTGGCGGTGTGCGGTGAGCGCGGATGGCTGACCACACACGTGCCCACCAGGTGCTCCCCAGGGGGTGCGGTGCCCACTGCGAGGGGAGAGCTCATGCTGGGGTCCTCTGCTGGGGGGGGTGCATGGACTCTTGTTTTATTTCAAGAAGCAAATATCCAGTCACACCGGACACCCGAGACCACCCTGACTGGTGTGCCCTGGGGGGCAGGGGGCCCTGGCCGCCTGGCTTCTGGCCCGACAGGCTGCCCTTGTGTGGTGCCCGTGGTCTACAGCCTGGACGGGGGCAGGGGGCATCCCTGGGAGCGTGGAGGGCCTGTGGTGCTTGGCCGAGGGCTCTGGCCTGCCGGCGTGGCTGGGGGGCCTCGTACGGGGCTTGGAGGCTCTGAGGGGCGCTCACGCTGCCGTCCCCCACCAGGCCAGCAGCCCCCAGGACCTTCGCCTCTTCTATGAGAGGAACAAGACACTGGTACCCACGTAAGTGCCCGGGTCCTGCCCGCCCCCGCGCCCCGCTGCCCCGGGTGGGCGGGCGGGCGGCGGGTCACGTTGTCTCTGGCCCGCCCAGCATCCCCAGGGAGACGTCGGCCCCGCTGAGACAGCTGCTGCTGGCCCTGCTGCAGCGGAACCACAAGGACCGCATGGACTTCGGTGAGCGGCCCCCGGCGAGCCCGCAGCGCGTGCCCACTCCTGACGGCCCACCGGGTCGGGGTGCTGCCTCCTGGCCGCATGCCCCCCGGTCTCAGCTCCCAGGTGCCCACAGCACTTTCCCAGCAGCCCAGGCTGTGGAAACCCCGGTTTTGCAATGGGAAGTGCCGCCGCTGGGAAAACCCATGAGGCGGGGTGGGGGGGCCTCAGCCAGGGGAGGAGAGGAGCCCCCAGCTGGGGCCGTCTCCCTGCACGCCTGGCGTGGTGCCGGCCGGGGCGGGCGCCAAGGCCTGCTGGAGCTCAGGCCCCAGCGGCAGTTGGGGGGGCGGGACGCCGTCTTTCCCCCAGGGAGCCCTGGGGTCAGGGCTCTGCTCAGGCCTCTGCCGTCCTTCCTCCCGCAGACGAGTTCTTCCGGCACCCTTTCCTCGATGCCAGCGCCACTGTGAAGAAGTGTGAGTCCCCTGAGGCTCCTGGGGCCCCATGGCCACGGTGGGGCTCAAGGGGGGCGCAGGTGCCACCCCTGCTGCTGCTGGGCTGGCCCGGCTGGGGGGGTGGAGGGGTCTCCCGCGTGCTGACTTGTGCCCCCCACCAGCCCCCCCCGTGCCTGTGCCCTCGTACCCGAGCTCGGGGTCCGGCAGCAGCTCCAGCAGCAGCTCTACCTCGCACTTGGCCTCCCCTCCGGTGAGTCTCCGCTGGGGGCCGGGCCCTGGGCTGCTCCCCCCGGGGCTTGGCACTGCGTGGATGTCATGCGGAGGGCTGTCCCTCACTGTCAACCCCAGGAACGTGGGGTGCTCTCCTGCTCGTGGCCGCCCCACCAGCTGCGGACAGACACGTCCGGACCGTGAAACGTTGGAGCCTGACGAGTTGGCAAAAGCCCTCGTAGCCCCCCACCCCAGCCCTCGTATCCCAGAGGCCGACCTGCTCGGTGCGGGTCCGTGTGTGCTGTGCATGTGTGGGCAGGGCAGCGGGGCGGCCCTGCATCCTGGAGCCCGCCCCCCAGCTCGTGTCCCCAGCCCCTCGGCACGGGCTGGGCGAGGCCTGCTGGGGGTGCACACACAGCTGGGGCGCCAGGGCCCGTGGTAGAGAGGACCGCTGTTGCCCACGCCGAGGGCAGACGTTGGATGCCTTATGTCCTGAGCGCAGAGCGGCCCCCCTTTCAGGCCTTTGCGGGAGTGATGGAGATGCGGGGAAGTCTCCCCAGGAGCCCGGTGGGAGCTGGGTGGCTGCGTCTGGTGACTCGCTGTGGGGCCCAGCCCGGGCCTGGCGGGCGGCAGACCACGCAGAAGCTGATGGGGAGGAGGGCATGCTGAGCCCTTTGGCAGCACCCAGCGGCCCGGTTTCCCCCAGGCCCCGGGCCGAGTCTCAGTGGCCTCCCCTCTGACCCCCAGTCCCTGGGAGAGATGCAGCAGCAGCTCCAGAGGACGCTGACTTCCCCGGCCGACGCTGCCGGCTTCCTGCAGGGCTCCCGGGGCTCCGGCGGCGGCAGCAAGGACTCATCCTGCGACACGGATGACTTCGTCATGGTCCCGGCCCAGTTTCCAGGTCAGGGCTCGGGGTTGCTTCGGGTGTGAGCTCTGGGTGTGTGTGTGTGTGTGCGTGCTTGCGAAATTCTCTACCTGTGTGCGCTCAGGGTGCTTCTGGCAGCTTCCGTACCAGGTCAGTTTGCCTATGGAGTCAAAGCCACGTCGTCCCCGTTACCTGTGGCTGGTCTGTGGACTGAGTCCCTGTGCTTGGGCCCTGCCCTCTGCGCCCTCCGGAGCGTCTGCTACCAGGGAGGGAGTTGCTGCCAGCTTCGTGTTTGTTGAGCACTGCTTCTCAGGCCTCAGGGACAGGCCCAGCACCACCCAAAACTCCGTCCTGGGGTCTAAAGTTCCTCTCGTGACCCTGGGCTTTGATAGTTCCTTTCGCTGCCTGTGGCCATCCCATGACTCCTGGGACTCAGGGCTGAGTTGGAGTGGCCCTGGACCTCCAGGGCAGGGGCAGGAGGGCAGTGAGCGGGAGACAGGGCCGTGAGAGAGGTTGATGGGGCAGGTGTGGGACCCAGGGTCCCAGAGCAGAGGTCAGGCCCAGACTGGGAGCCCTGGGCGCCTGGCCTGGAGGTGGCTGAAGGCTGGGGTATGGAGAGCACACCCAGGGTCTCCTTCAGAGCCCTGAGGTCCGGTCAGGTTGGGGGACAGAAGTGGGGACTTGGGAGCGCTGCCTTCTCCCCTCCCTGCCTGGAGCCTCCCCCCACTGTCTGGAATTGAGTGTGGGGCCATCAGGGAGCCATGGTGGGTGAGGTGGCCTAGGAGCGTGGAGTGGACGCTTGTCCTGATGTGAGAGGTACCCAGGCCGAGCCTCACTCATCTCTCGTCCACAGGTGACCTGGTGGCCGAGGCAGCCGGTGCCAAGCCCCCCCCGGACAGTCTGATGTGTAGCGGGTGAGCCCCCTGCCCTGCCCGCTCCTGGTTTGGGGAGAGGGAAATGCTGGTCCTTGCCGGTTGTCCCTTTGCCTTGTCTGTGTTATCTGTCCCTACCAGGAGCTCACTGGTGGCTTCCGCTGGCCTGGAGAGCCGTGGCCGGACCCCATCTCCTTCCCCACCCTGCAGCAGCTCTCCCAGCCCCTCAGGGTGAGCAGGGGCTGGGGTGGGACAGGGCCGTGCAGGGCTCCAAGCTAGGGTTAGGGCCCCCAGCCCCAGGTTGGGCTTTGCAGGCAGTACTGTGTTCGCAGGTCCTGTCCTGGTTCAGGCCTTGCAGGACACCGGGCTTCTCGTGGGTGGCCCAGGAGGGGGGGCTGTGGCGGGAGGGATGTAGACCCAGGGGGTGGGGTGGGCGGGAGCTGCGGGGCCAGGTGGGCTCGGGTTCCCAGAGCCAAGCGGGGGAGTGGCCCCAGCCTGGCCTTCTACCACATGTCCCTGTGGCCCGGGGTGCATGGGGCGGGCGTGAACAGTCCCGGCTGCCTGCACGGTGGCAGTGGCCTGTGCAGAGCTGAGGGAGCAGGCGGTCTCGGGGGTCTCTGCTGCACTGTGTCTGGGGCTGGGGCTCAGCTCAGTGCTCTGTTTCCATTGACCACCCCCCCCCCCACCTCTCCTCCCATTGCAGCCGGGCCGGCCCCTCCAGCAGCAGGTGCGGCGTGTCCGTCCCCATCCCGGTCCCCACGCAGGTGCACAACTACCAGCGCATTGAGCAGAACCTGCAGTCGCCCACCCAGTGCCAGACCACACGGTGAGCACGGTCACCCCTCACCTCTGGTCCCCCGTGAATGTAGGGGTCCCCCTGGGGGCAAAGGGCATGCCCTGGAGAGCTGTAGTGAGAACCCCCCTGCAGCCTCCTTGGAGTCATACAGGGTTGTCCCACATGCACAGTTGTGCAGGCTGTGCACTGTGTAAGTCTCACCGCCCCTGCTCACGCATGTGCGGAGGTTTTAGGTTTATTAGGACGGCTCTGTGGTAGATGTTAGTAAAGTATCATGAATTTGCAAAACCCAGTGTTGATTTTTGATGAACTTCAACAAACACAGCAGGAGGAGAAGCCTTCCTTTTTTTCTCGAAATTTATAGAAGATCCTGTGGACTAGTGGTTGTCCCGGCAGGGACTGTGACCTCAGGCCTGAGGATGCCCAGGGGGAACACTGGGGTCTTCATTTCCTAGTTATCACTCTAGGCAGGAGGGTGAGTGCTCCAATCTTCCTGGAGGCTCCCAAGTGAGACCCGTTATTTGAATGGATAGGGACGAGCCGTCTGGTGTGGCCGTGACCCTCATCTCCTCGTGCCTGCTCCTGTCCCCAGGTCCTCCGCCATCCGCAGGTCGGGCAGCACCAGCCCCCTGGGCTTTGCCCGGGCCAGTCCGTCACCCCCATCCCACGCTGAGCATGGAGCTGCCCTGGCCAGGAAGCTCTCCCTGGGTGGGGGCCGGCCCTACACACCGTCTCCACAAGGTGAACCTGAAGGCCTCTGGTGGGAGCTTCTGACGAGGGACTGGGCATTTCCCCGGGCTGGGCTGGTGGGGGAGGGGACTTGGCTCTGTCGGGGCGTGACCCTGGTGACTCCTCTCTCCTCAAGTTGGAATCCTCCCTGAACGGCAGGGCTGGAGCGGGGCACCCTCCCCCCAAGGAGCCGAGATGCGGGGTGGCAGATCCCCTCGTGTGGGTAGGTGCGGGCGTGGGCCAGGGGCAGGGGCTAGCTTCCTGCTCACGACGGTCACTCGTATGGGGAAGGGAGGGTCGGGTCCTGGGGCGCTGTTCACAGCTCAGGCCTTGGGCTGTGGAGCGGCACTTGGGCCTCAGTGTCCGCGCCCGCCGTGCGGTATGACCTGCGCCCATTGCTCAGGCGCGCCGCCGAGCAGCCGGGGTGGGGGGAGGAGCCCAGACTCGGGGGCCTCACACACATGCTCCTCTTGCTGCTGGTGGGGTAGTGACCAGGCCTTGTCCTGTCCTGCTCCAGGCTCGTCTGCGCCCGAGCACTCCCCGCATGCCGCTGGGCTGGGCTATCGCCTGCACAGTGCTCCCAACCTGTCCGACCTGCACGTCGTCCGCCCTAAGTTGCCCAAGCCCCCCACGGACCCCCTGGGGGCGGCATTCGGCCACCCGCAGTCCAGCCCCCCGCAGCCAGCCCACGGGCTGCAGTCCTGCCGGCCCCTGCGAGGCTCGCCCAAGCTGCCTGACTTCCTGCAGCGCAACCCCCTGCCCCCCATCCTGGGCTCCCCCACCAAGGTAACGGGGCCACAGAGCTGGGGGGGCAGGGAGGAAGTGACCAGTCCTGGGAAAAGCCTGCAGAGTGTGGCTCTGTACCGAGGACCCCTTCCCATCCACCTGCCCAGGCTGTCGGCCACCCTCCTGGCAGGATTCCCGTGCGACACGCTTCGGGCCCCAGAAATGCAGAAGGTGCCCCATGGGCTCCAGCACCTCTCCGGGCAAGACACTTAGCTCAGTCCTTGCCGTGGCGTCCTTGCTGGCGAAGCGGGACCAGACCCGTTAGCGAGACAGGCGGCGTTTCCGAGGGCACACGTGTGCCTGGGGGTGGGGCATGTGCGGGGCCGTACTGCTTTCCTGCAGCAAACAAGGCCTCGTGCCTTTGCTGTGGAGACCGGGTGACGGAAGCCTGGGGCCGCGCAGGTGCCAGCATCGGGCTGTTAGCGCGCTCGTGGTGGCCTGTCTGAGCACCCCACCTGCTCCTCCTAGGCCATGCCTGCCTTCGACTTCCCCAAGACCCCCAGCTCCCAGAACTTGCTGACCCTCCTGGCCCGGCAGGGTGTGGTCATGACACCACCCCGGAACCGGACGCTGCCGGACCTCTCCGAGGCAGGACCCTTCCAGGGGCAGCAGCTGGGCCCCGGCCTGCGGCCCACTGAGGACAAGAGCCCCTTCGGCAGGTGTGTGGGAAGGGACTCTCCCGACACGCTTGCTGGCTCGCTGTCTGGGAGGAGAAGCCGGGAGTAGACCTCGTGTGGGTAGGGGCCCCGTCTGCGCCTCCTCCCTGTGTGACCCTTGCTGGGCTCACTTGGCCTGTGTGGTGACGGGGAACACTGCCTGCGGCCAGGGTGGGCAGGAGACGGCCAGCCTACGCGAGGCCCCGTGTGTGCCTGGCGTGCGGTGAGTTAGGGCCGGCGGGCTGGGCGATGCGGGGCGGGGGCCCCGGGCTGGCTCCTCACGGCTCCTCACCCTGCAGGTCCCTCAGTACCGGCCGCCTCACTGATCTGCTCCTCAAGGCTGCGTTTGGGACCCAGGCCCCTGACTCGGGGAGCACGGACAGTCTGCAGGAGAAGCCTATGGAGATCGGTGGGCCGGCGGGCTCCCAGCGGGGTGGGGGGCGGGCGCCGACCACCAGGCCCTGAGCCCCTCGTCCCGCTCTTGCAGCGCCCTCTGCTGGCCTCGGAGGGAACCTGCACCCGGGAGCCCGTGCTGGGGGGGCCAGCAGCCCGTCTCCCGTGGTGTTCACCGTGGGCTCACCCCCCAGCGGGACCACGCCGCCCCAGGGTCCCCGTGCCAGGATGTTGTCAGGTGAGGACTGCACGGTGCTCCTCCAGGCCGCAGGGTGTAAACGGCGCTGCAGATGGGTCTGGACGGGTCAGGGGGTGTGAGGTGGCCTCGTTCTTACACGTGGGGCGTGGATAGTGCTCACAGCAACCGCGTCTGCAGCCGCCCTGGGCAGGCTGTCCTCGTCGGGTCGGGGTCCCAGGCTCGGGGCTCAGACGCGCCCACGGCTCCCACCTCTGGACTGGAGGCCCCCCCGGCAGGGGGGCAGGGCGTCCGCGGTGGGTGGCAGGGGAGGAGTGTAGACCGAGGCATCCAGACCTGGCGGGAAGGGGTTTGCGTCCGGGAGTTGAGAGGGGCGCGTCCTGAATCGGCTGCCCCCGGCCTCTGCCTGCAGTGGGCTCCTCGAGCTCCCTTGGCTCGGCCAACTCCCCCTCTGCCCGTCACCTGGCCCCCGGGGCCTGTAGTGAGGCTGCCCCGGAGGTCCCGGCCCCCGGACACTGCTGCAGCTTCGCCGACCCCGTCACCGCCAACCTAGAGGGGGCTGTGACCTTCGAGGCCCCTGACCTCCCTGAGGAGACGCTGATGGAGGTGAGGGCCCCCGGCCATGGGCGGCAGGTCCTGGGGCGGGGCGGGCGGGGGCACGGCCGCCGCCTCAGCCGCCCGTGTCTCCGCAGCAAGAGCACACGGAGATCCTGCATAGCCTACGCTTCACGCTCGTCTTCGTCCAGCACGTCCTGGAGATCGCGGCCCTGAGGGGCAGCGCCAGCGACACGGCCGGGGGGCCCGAGTACCAGCTGCAGGAGAGCGTGGTGGCCGACCAGATCAGCCTGCTGAGCCGGGAGTGGGGGTGCGCGGGCCCGCGGGGCCGAGGGGGGAGGCGGCCTGGGGCCCGGGGCCTCCGCGCCGCCTCACGCGTCCGCCGCCCCCCAGCTTCGCGGAGCAGTTGGTGCTCTACCTGAAGGTGGCCGAGCTGCTCTCCTCGGGCCTGCAGACCGCCATCGACCAGATCCGGGCCGGCAAGCTGTGTCTGTCGTCCACCGTGAAGCAGGGTGAGTGCCGCGCCCCCGGGGGCAGGGACGGAGGCCGGAGAGCGTGGACAGGCGGGGGTGGGAGGGGGCTGAGGAAGGCCCTTCCCAGGGGTTGCCTGGAGCAGGGCCGGCCCAGCTCCCGGCGACGTGAGGGTGGCCGGCAGCCCCGGGGGGCGGGGGGCCTGCGCTGACGGAGGCTGCCCTCGTCCCCGGCCCCCGCCCGCAGTGGTGCGGAAGTTGAACGAGCTGTATAAGGCGAGCGTGGTGTCCTGCCAAGGCCTGAGCCTGCGGCTGCAGCGCTTCTTCCTGGACAAGCAGCGGCTCCTGGACCGCATCCAGAGCGTCACTGCCGAGAAGCTCATCTTCAGCCACGCAGTGCAGACGGTAGGCCCGCGTGGTGTGTGGCCCGGCGGTGGTGGGGGCTGTGGGGGGCCGTTGACGTCCACGGCTTGCTGGACTGCGGGCGGGGGTGTGATTTCATGCTGCCCGGCGGCCAGCGCTGACCCCCGGGCTCCGCAGGCCCAGCCCGGTGCTGGACGCCGGTCTGGCTGCTGGGTCCAGGCAGGAGGCCTGGTTCTCAAGCCTTGTAGTGGGCGAGTGTTCTCCAGGACAGGCCGGCGCAGGCGGCCCCACCGGAAGCATGCAGCTCGCGGGCGGTGGGGCCGCAGGGGGCCCCGGCTTTCCGCTTCCGTGGCTTTGGGGTCTTTGTGCCTAAGAAGCATTGGCTCTGAGGTGGTGGCTGTTTTTGAGAACGTTCGTTTGTGTAGCATAAATGTGCAGTCTGCACAAAGGTCTGGGGGAAAGCTTGTCTCCTCCTGCCCAATGGTGACTGTTGTCTGCCCGGGGGCGCTGGTCCCCCTGGGGCGGTGTCAGCCGGCTGGCTGCCCAAGGCCGCACGAGTCCCTGTTGAGGCCCCCGGCAGTGTTCCCGCGTGCCACACCCCCGATGTGTGTGCCGCGACGGCCGGCCCCCCGGCCCCCCGGCTCCCTGTGCCTGGTGTGGGCTTTGGGGCAGCTGGGCTCAGCCCCTGGCCTCCCTCGAGCAGGTGCAGTCGGCCGCCTTGGACGAGATGTTCCACCGCCGGGAGGACTGTGTCCAGCGCTACCACAAGGCTCTGCTGCTGATGGAGGGCTTGCAGCACATCCTCACCGACCAGGCGGACGTGGAGAACATTGCCAAGTGTGAGTGCCGCCGGGCCAGCCAGGGGACGGCTCAAGGGAGAGGCGGGTGGCAGGGTCCTGCTCACGGTGCCGTTCCTCGTTGCAGGCAAGCTGTGCATCGAGCGGAGGCTCTCGGCGTTGCTGACCGGCATCTGTGCCTGAGCTGTGGGGTGCCTGGCTCACTGTGCCCAGGGGGCTGGATCTCCTCTGCCGATCCCCCAGGCTGGGGGCGGCCAGCTGGCCAGGCTCGAAGGGACAGGCTGTAGCCTTGGTGCGGCTTGCTGGTGCCAGGGAGGGGGCGGGGCTCCCGAGCTGCAGGCCTGAGCTTCGGGGCGCTGGGAGGGCTCCACACAACCCGAATCCGGCCAGTCCCCCTGCCTCACCGATGGGCTGAGCTCCCGGCCTCCTTGAAAGGCGGCTGGGCACCTGCGGCCGGTCCCCAACCCCAGCCAGACCCCGGGGCAGCCCTGATGCCGGCCGCCGTGCTGAGGACAGGAGGAGGCCCCGAGAGCCGCTCTGCCCGGGAAACGGTGTGGCCTCCTGGCCCCCCTGCTTCCCCGAGACCACCCACCCAGCTTTGTGAATCACGGAGCACTTTACGCAGGCGCAGTCCCCTGCCGCGCTCGGAGGCGCGTGCGCAGACCTCCGTACAGACGCGCGCGTAGGAACCGCGGGCTCGCGCGTGCGCTGGGCCCACTGCCCGGGACCCCCCGGGGAGACACAGCCATCTTATTTAAATGTTCTTTTAGGGACGGACAGTACGAAGCACCAAGCTTTCTGAACCCAGAACAGACGTTGAAGTCTATTACACTTTACTCCTGAAACGTGTCTTATTTTTCTGCAGCTCTTTTTTTTTAACAAAAGAAAATTTGTAGGAGTTCAGGATGTTTGTTTAGGAAGGGTGGGGCAGGGCCGGGTGGGTCCTCAGCGTTGTGTGGATGTGGGTGGAGGCAGGGGTGCCTGTGAGGGCAGCCCTCCCCCCGCCCCCCTCCCACCTGGCGGCGGTGGGTGGGCGAGGGGGCGGCTCCTGCAGAGCCTCCTATCCAGCTTTCACGGTGGGTTTGATGCCAAAGTCGTGTGTTCCCCCTCCCCCCCCACCGCAGGCTGGGTCCTGGCTGCTCTGGGGGGAGACTGGCGGGGAGAGGGCAGAGGAAGCCCGCCTGAGTCCAGGCGCCCTGGGCGAGGGGTTAAGGTCTTAACATCAAGACGTGGACATCTTTGTGTTTCTTTCTTTGCAATACTTGAAATACTGCCCCTGTGCTTGGATTTCGTAGCAGCCCTGTGAGTCGTTGCCTCGTCCGCCAGTGACTTGGTTCCTTGCTGCACGGAACCTGTGCATATTTATTGCTTTACGGTCGGCTGGGACCCGGGCCACCGGGAGGCCGGTGCCACGGGAGGGGGCTCGTGCAGCGGGCCACCACGTGCCTGCCTCCAGCGTGTGTGCTGCCCGCCGGTCTTGTCCTCCACGAGTCCGCGCCCGACCCTTGGTCTACTTTACAGGAGTTTTGTGTGATCCCCCCCATTTGCGTTACATCGTGTAATACCATCGAAGGAAATAAACCTTTGGAATTGAGTGGGCGTAGCTGACGCTGGTTTGTCAGCATCTCTAACGTCACGCGCTGCGTCCGGGGACCTGCAGCGGCCTGCGCGTGCCCCCCAGACCGCCCACCCAGGGCACACTGGGTGCTCCAGCGTGCGTTCACGGCTGCGCCCAGCCCCGCCCCCAGGGTCGCGGTCTCAGTCCCGGGGGTACACCTGGGGGGGTGTGGCTTGAGAGGGGAGCCAGCTGCACGTCCACCCCATCTGTGGTGCAGGAGGGCCTGCTTCCTCCACGTCCTCCCTGACGCCGTGGTTCTGTCTGGATTCTGGCTGTTCCGGGCTTTGATGCGTGGTGATCTCCAGCATCCTCTCGTGCTTGCTGGCCATTTCTAGGTTGGTTGAGTTGTAGGATTTGCATTTTTAAAACTACATACTGTTTCTGTGAGTTTTAAAAATAACTCCTTACCAGAAAGGCTAACCGCAGTATTACATGGAAGCGGGACGTAGCCTTAGAGGCGGTGGAGTGTGGGGCCTGGGAAGGCGGGGCCCGGGGGGTCGGCCCCTGCCTGGCTTCCTGCGGTGTGCACGCGGCGTCTGCAGACAGGAAGGGCTGTGCTGGTGGGGAATGGGGCCGGGAGGCGGAGCCCCTTCCGCTCGGTGGGGCTCCTGGTCTATCAGTAACTGGAAGAAATGTCCTGAGGGTTAGGACAATCATGGCATTTTGTTGCTAAATTAATAGGCTTCAGAGTTCCATATCCTCCTTTCCCTTGCTCTCCCTCCGTCTCTCTGAACACCTTGCGTTGGTGGGGGACATGAGCCTACATGGACACGTGCCATCAGCCTGGTCCATAGTTGCTGCTGTCCATTCTTTGGGCTGGACACCTGTATGATGATACGTGTCCACCATCACGGTGTCACACGGAGTAGATCACTGCCCCCAGTCGTCTGTTCTGCCCATTCCTTCCCTCCCCCAACCCCTGGCAAACACTGGTCTTTTCATTGCCTCCATAATTTTGACTTTTTTAGAATGTCCTAGAGTTGGAATCAGCGTGTAGCCTTTTCAGACTGGCTTCTTTCACGTAAGACGCATCTGAGGTTTTCCGTGTCTTGGCGTAGCTCATTTCCTTCTGGCTTTGAATAATACTGTATTGTTTGGATGGGATGGGTCACTTTATTTATCCAGTCACCAACTGCGGGACGCCTTGGTGCTTCCAGGTTTGGGCAATTACGGCTGAAACTGCTAGAAAGGTCCCTGTGCAGGAACTTGGTGGTAAGCGGTGGGCCCAGGAGGGCTGGGCCTGGGGTGTGGCAACTGCAGGAAGGGCTGGCTCCCGCCTTTCTGTCCGAGGACCTCCGATTCCCCAGCACATTCCAGGCATGTTCACAGGTGCCCAGGCCTACAGGGGCCCTTGGCCAGGAGGACCAGGCTCAGGCTGGCCACTGTAGCTGGCGGGGTCTGAGGAGGGAGCAGGAGTGGTGGTCTGCTCCCCACACGACAGGTCACAGGGAGCCTCTCCCCTGACAGTAGGCAGTTCTAACCTATCACAGTGCTTACCTTCCTGCCCGTTTCACTCCTACCAGGATCCTGGGGCAGGCTCCTGCAGGGACACATGCCTCTATCCTTTCTGCCTGATGTGGCCTGGCGGGGGGCTCCCCAGCAAGGGGCTGCACGTGGCACAGCCCAGGGTCTTGGGCTTGCCCCTGACAGCCCTTCACCTGGTCTGGGTCTCTGTTCCAGCACCAAGGAACCCTTGGCTCCCGTGTGGCGGGGAGGGAGAGCCTCTGTTCCCAGTGGCATAGCGTGAAGCCTCAGCATCGAGCTTCCCCGGCTCCCTGGCTGGGTTTGTCCAGGTCCTCGACTCCTGTGGATGCCCTCAGCCTGGGGTCCCATGTCCATCTCCCTGTGCCAGGGTGGGGCCCATGCCCTCAGAGCTGCTAGGGCCCGGAGGGAGAATTCACCACAGAGGGAATGTCCCGGAAGAGGGTGGTGGTGCCCTGTGTGAAGATCGGTGCTCTCTGTGGAGATGGCTCAATGCTTCCTAAAGCTGCTGAGCCCCCGAAGCTCCCCAGGTCACCCGTGACCATGCCCTTTTGTCAGCCCTGGCACATGGAGGTGGCGCTCTACCCTCCTGCAGAGGGGAGGGCTGTCCTGGGGGTCGTTCAGCACAGGTGAGCTGTCCCCTCCCACCTGCGTGATCTCCTCAACTCATCCTCACTTTTGAGCTCAGAGGAGTATGGTGTGGTCTGCGGAGACCCTTGTCAGCAACCACCAACCCACTTTCTGTGTCTGGGCCTGCCTGTTGTGGACGTTGCATATGAATGAGACCCAGCGCTCCTGGCCCTTTGCATCTGGTTTCTTCCACATCGTGGGTGCACCAGTACTTCGGTTCCCTTTGTACATGGCGTTTAGTACTTTGTGATGCCCTATTTATTTTTCTGCTTGGTTGGTCCCTGGGCGTCCCCCCACGAGAACGTGAGCTTCTGAGGCATAGTTCTGTCTTTGCGCTTCTGGTCCGTCTCCGCGCGGGCGCTTCCTGCCGCCTCCCAAGCCCTCCCGCAAGGTTTTCCCGAGGACCGCGCCGTCCAAGAGTGTCGCGTGAGCAGACGCCTGGCCACCACGGATCTGGGAGACGCGGAGTCTGGGGAGGCGCTGGTGTGCTCGCCCCGGTAAGGCCGGGCCCGCGGCGCTCCGTCTGCGGAGCACCTGCGCGCACCTGCTCGCTCCCGGGAGCCGCGTCCCGTCCCAGGCCCTAAGCCCCGCCCCGCGCCCCGCCCCAGGTTCCAAGCCCCGCCCTGCGGGACTTTTGTCCTCGCCCGGCCGCCGTCGGGCGCGCGTTCCCCTTCCGCCTTCGCCCACGTGGTCCGGCTCCGGCTCAGTCCGCGGCGCCGTGAGTGGGGCCGGGTGGGAGCGCGTCCCTCTAGTTCCGGCGAGAGTGGCCGGAGCCTTCCGGACTCCCGAGGGGAAGCCGGGCGGGGCGGGAGGGCCAGGAGGGGCAGGGGCCGCTGGGGAGGTCGGCCGCCGGCCGCGAGGGCGCCCCGGGGGAGGGGGCCGGGCCCGTGCCTCCCCAGCCGCCAGCAGCCCGCTCCCCGCCGCGCATGGCGGCCTCCAGCCTGCGGGCGGCGGCCGGGGCCCTGCGGAGAGCCTGCGGAGCGTGGAGCCCGCGCCCGGGACGGCGTCTGTTCTGGTAACGCGGCGCGGCGCCCGGGCCCCCGCTGTCCAGGCCGCGCGCCCCAGCCGCGGCGCTCACTCGGTCCGTGTCCTTGCAGCTCGCCCCCCATGGCCGGGAACGTGCAGACCCCCGCCCCCGTGGGCGCGGCGCGGGAGCAGGACCGGAAGGCCCGGAGCGGCTGGCCGGGCGGGGCCCGGGTCTGGGAGGACGCCGAGCAGCAGGCCAAGAAGCTCAAGAGCAGCGCGGACGGGGAGCCGCACAGGAAGCTGCCCAAGCGGAAGATCGTGCTGCTCATGGCCTACTCCGGGAAGGGCTACCACGGCATGCAGGTGAGGGCCCGCCGGGCCGGGGCGCCCGCTCCCCGCCGGCTCCCTTCTCCGGCCGGCTGCAGGCCGGGGCCTCAGGGCGACAGCTGCGCAGGTAGGCCGGCTCAGGACACGGGGCCTCGCTCTTCGCCCGGTGTTCGGCGTCGCGCTGCGTCCGCCGGGACAGGGTTTGCGCTGGAGCCCAAGCTGCCCCGAGCCCTGCTCTGGCCCCGGGAGGTGCGGCGCCGGGGCTTCCGCACGTCCGGAGCCCCCCGCCGCTGACCAGCCTGGGGCCGCAGCAGCGGGGGACAGGCTCCCTGTGCTCTCTCTCCCGGAGGCCGAGGGGCGGGGGGGGCCCGCCGGCGTCTGCCCTGCGCTGGAGCTCAGGCTGGGGGGTGGAACTGGGAATTCCGGAGAGCCGGGGTGCAGGAGCCCCGCCCGGGCGCAGGTACTCTCGGGCCCCTAGCGGGCTCGGGATCGCGGCTGCTGTGTTCTGTAAGCCTGCTGGAGCTCGTCTGGAGGACGGAGTGGGGTGCCGAGCCCGGGGCGTCTGGCCAGGGCGCTCACCGGGGGGTCTAGTAATTCTCACCGGGAGCAGCGGGAGAACGGGGGTTCTCCGGGTCTCGTTTTAAGGAAGAGTGTAGGTCACACGGGGGAAACTGATGTCGCGGTGTGTGTCGACTCCTCAGGAAGGGACGCACCAGCCCTGTTGCTCTGTGTGGGCGACGAAAGGCTTTTGTGACGGGTTTTGAGGAGGTGCGTTTGTGCTTTAGGCACCGCCTTGAGAGCTTTGCTGTGTCTCAACAGCTTCTGTGTGCCTCAGTTTCCACGTTAGGGAACTGGGGGGTTGGAGAGTGATGGGCTCACCGTGCTGGTGGGAGGACACATTGGGAGCCTGGCACTCGGCCGCCTTCCCCGCTGCCGCAGCCCTGCCCAGCCCTGCCCCTGCGTGGGGGTGTTTGAGCAGCATTTATTTATGACCTGACGCTTGCAGTGGGGACCGCAGGGTAGACCTTGGGAAGAACTTCCCCTGTGGTGATCTTGGCAGATGCTCATCCGCCCTCGTGTCCCTGGCGTGGGGGTTTTCTCTGAGAAGCGCCAGAGGGGGTCCCGTGACCTCATTGATGTGCGGGGTCCTGCAGGCCCTGGGTTGTGCTTAGGGCACCCTGAGAGGATAGTGTTCAGAGGTTCTAGAAGCAGTGGGTGTCGTACGGGCTGGTCCCATGAGCTGAAGGGATACCGAATCCAGCCCTGGCATCCTGGGGTGGGTTTCCTGCTTTGAGTCAAGGGGTCTGCCTCCCCGTGTGATAAGGGGGGTGTCCCTCTGCAGCCCGCTGCTGCCGACAGATGGGTCTCTGGCCAGAGGGGCGCTGGTTTCAGACCTGACCAGGTGGGAGGAAACTGTCGGGTGATGCCCTCTGTGGGCTGTTTGACCTGGCTGCCCAGGGTGGGGTGTTTCTAGAGACTGGGTACTCTCAGGTAACCGTCCCACTTGCCACGGGACGGGGAAGAGCCACGGTGTATTCCCAGGGCCGCAGATGTGGGCCCAGGACCCAGGCGCCCTGCGGGGAGCAGCTCAGGCCCAGGGTTCCCATCTGTGGGCAGCGACTAAGTGAAGAAAACTGGTTTTCTATTCGTTCTTTCAGAGGAATGTTGGGTCCTCACAATTCAAGACCATCGAAGATGACTTGGTGTCTGCCCTGGTCCAGTCGGGTTGTATTCCTGAAAATCACGGCGAAGACATGAAGAAGATGTCCTTCCAGCGGTGCGCCCGGACAGATAAGGTAGGCGCCATCTCTGCCCCCCCCCCCCCCCCGGCAGGTTCGAGCAGCACCTGAAGCTCCTGGTCTGTCCGTCCTTCACACCACACGTCAGCGTCTTTATTCGTCAAGACTCTTGGCTGTGAATGACAGATGCACAGACCAAACTAGCCGTCACCTTGTGTCACCAGGAAGTTCTCAAGCATTTCCAGTCCGGGTGTGGCTGGACCTGGGTGCTCACTGCGGGCCAGGCTTTGTGTCCGTGCCTTCTCCTGCGTGGCCCCTGCAGGTGGCCGCACGGTGGTCACGATATCCACGCAGCTCAGGCTTGGCAGTACATAGAGGATTGAATGTCCCGTTTTCCAAGAGGGGAAAGGAAAGAGGTGATCCTGCTGTGAGTCATCTGTTTCAGCTTAGTTTGTCCAAGACAGTCTTTTGTCACTGTAATAGGGAGAACGCAGTTCCCGTTGTGTGTGCGCGCGCATGTGTGTGCGTGTCCCGGCTTGGCAGTCCGCTACGTACTCCACGCTCATGGTGCGTCACCACCACACTGGCCGCGTCTCGTGGACCAGGGAGCCCCAGTGGCTGTGGCCCCGTGCTGTCCACTCGGTCCCAAGATTGGGTCTCAGCGCACTTACTCACTGCCTCACACATGAGTCCTGGGCTCAGTCTCGCCCTGTCATGTTTCTGGGTGTCGGTCTGGCATGGGCAGCAGCTCCCCAAGGAGAGTGGAGGGGAGCTGGGCAGGCGGGTAGGGCAGAGGCACAAACCTCAAGCTCTTCTCCGGTAGTTATGAAACGCAGAGTGCACCACATGCCTTTTGCCCCCGCTCTGCAGCCCTGACCCTGGGATGCTCCTGTGGCCGCCTGAGGTCCCTGGGGATGTGACACAGACACGGGCTGGTCAGCGTCCTGAGCAGCCAAACAACGCCCAGGTCCACAGGTACCAGATCCCCTGGGTTCACGCGCCAGGTGGGGCCACAGAACTGGTGCGTCGTACGGATAGCGGAGAACAAACGCGGGACTGTGGGTTCGCGTCTCGTAGGTGACGCGGTAACGTTTCCCACGGCTCAGGCGAGGGTCCTGTGGTTCCTACAGTATCCCTTTTCTTTTTAATTGGCCTAGTGACAGTTCTCTGCTAGTTTTCAAGGCAGAAGGAAAGCAGATAACTAACGGAGAGAGCGTTTCAGAGCGAGGTGCCTAACCCAGTGTTGTTGGAGATTGTTCTGTTCAGATGTGTTTTCCTCTTACAGTTTGGGGAACCTGAAGAAACCCGAAACTTCCGACACTAACATCCCAGCTCATCTCTGCACTTGTGCATCCAGCCCCGTGGATGAGGAAATGATAGCATTTTCTTGGTTTTTATTAGATTCTTTAAAAAGCAGCTTTACTGAGATACAGTTTACTCCTTAGAGTTTGCCTGCCCAGTGTGTGTGAGCCAGGGGATTCTAGTATGTTCGCAGAGTTGTGCGGCCGTCCCTGCCGCTGGTCTGGGGACACTTTCATCTCCCCAGAAAGGACCCCAGGCCCCTTAGCCATCTCTCCCGCCCCAGCAGCACATCCAGAATGTTTTCATTTACGCACATGATTAATACAAAAACATAGTGGTGTTACTCATCTCCGTTCTTTTTTTTTTTTTTAATTTTGCTTTTTTAAGTAATCTCCACACCCAGCATGGGGCTTGAACCCACAACCCTGAAATCAAGAGTTGCACGCTTCACCAACTGAGCCAGCCAGGCATCCCCATCTCCCCAGTTTTTTACTGGGAAAAATGTCAGTCCTGCAGATGTGTGGGGAGTATCGCAGTGGACGCCGGACCAGCCCTCCCCTCGATTCAGCAGTGATACCGTTTTGCCACATTTGTTTCCTCTTTACGCCCTTTGTTCCCCTTAAACCGTTTGAGAGTCCGTTGCGGACCTCATTCACCCCGGAAGCTGCAGGCCTGAACGTGCAGGGATGGCAGCGCCCCTGGGAGTTCCCCTCGGGCGGTCCAGCGCTGCCGGGGTGCGGCTACCACACGCCTCGGTCTGTTACTGACCCAGCGCCTGAGCCGCGGTCGGCCTGCGTGCCTGCTCCCGTCCTTGGAGCTCCCTTTGATCTAAGATGGTCTTCTTGTCGCTTTTTTTTTTTTTTTTTTTGGTTCTTACATGATGTTTTTGGACAGGTGAGGCCAGTAGTTTTTTTTTTATTTTTATTTTTTTAGATTTTTTTATTTGAGAGAGAGACAGAGATAGTGAGAGAGAGCACAAGTGGGGAGGAGAGGGAGAAGCAGGCTTCCCGCGGAGCAGGGAGCCCGATGCGGGGCTCAATCCCAGGACCCTGGGATCATGACCTGAGCCGAAGGCAGACGCTTAACGGCTGAGCCACCCAGGCGCCCGAGGCCAGTAGTTTTGACAAATGTTCTCAGTCAGGATTTGTCCGACCGTTGTCATGACTGGATTCGGATAAAGCTTTGGGCAGGGATGTTACGTGTGCTGTAGTCGATTTCTTGGCACGGGTTTGTGGAGCGTTTTCCGATGATGCGTGTGCGGTGATGTGGGTGGTGCTGAGCCGCACGCCTGCGTGTCTGCGCCCAGGACGGCACCCCGCCCCCCAGGAGCCGTCCTGTCCACTTCCCTGTCCCCACACGGCCCTGCCATGCTGACCGTCCACACAGCTGGCTTTTAGACAAAGGCCCGGCGTCAGGGGGAAGCGTGCTCACCCCGCTGGGAGTTGCCTGTGTAACCAGCTCCCCTTCGCTGTCCACGCCGTCCCCCCGTCCCTGTTCCACAGGCTAACTGCTCTCCTGACTTAGATGGCACAGTGGTCCCCCCCCGGTTTGTGGGGGACGCGTTCCAGGACCCCTGGTGGATGCCTGGCCTGTTGCTGGTGCCGAAGCGCCGTGATACGGTGAGCTCGTAAACGCGGCCCGGGGAGAGATGGGCAGTGGTCGCTCGGGGCAAACCAGGATGATGACAGCCGGGCGCTGGCCTGGAAGTTGGGCGAGCGTGGGCTCTCAGAAGGCCTCTGGGTCGCACCCGTTGTCCCCACGATGAGGGGAGACGAGATGGGGGGTGCGGATGGCGTGGGCTTGTGCTGGAGCGCGAGGTGGAGCGTCCCCAGCGCGGGTGAGCGGGCAGCTGGAGCGGGGACGGCGACACCATGGGCGAGGTGGGGCGACCACTCTTCCTTGCCTGGCCTCCCATTCTCCTAAGGAAATCGCTTGCTCTTTTCCCCACGTCGTGCGGAGTCCGGGCCGAGGGGGCCTTCATTTCCTACGTGCGTGACGTGTGTTTCGCAGGGCCCTGAGGCCATCGGTGATCCTTCCCCAGTTGTGCTCGCCTGGCTCTTTGGCGGACTGAGCGCCATCCTCGGGTCTCACCAGCCCCTCAAATGCGTTTCTAAAGCCAGAACTCGTACAGGAAACGGTGCAGCGTTGGCGTGGTCCTTGGTCCAGGAGACCCCCTTACCGAGGGGGCGCCTGACCCTTCTGCTTCCTTTGCAGGGTGTGTCTGCGGCCGGCCAGGTCGTGTCCCTGAAGGTGTGGCTGATTGACGACATTTTAGAAAAGATCAACAGCCATCTTCCGCCTCACATTCGGATACTGGGTAAGCGTAGCAGGGCAGGGCCGCGTGCCGCGTGGTGGCTGGTCTCACAGGGACGTGAAGCCTCACCAGATTTGTCTGGTGTGGAATCAGGACGCCGGGGCGGTTGCTGAGCGGTTGGTAGGAGAGGTTGTGAGTCAGCTCAGAGGTCGCTGTCCCCTCCTCCTGAAGGGATGAGCTGGACACACGCTTGGGAGCTCCCTTCATGGCAGCGCCTTGTTTGAACCAAGCACTGGACGCAAAAGTCCCGATTCGGTAAAGCTGAAACGGGTGAGGATTCCCTTTTATAACAAGCCTGACAAACAGGATTTTTAAGTTTTTGTTAAAACGATTTCATCTGACTCTCTCATTTTGAGTGGCGTGCACGGGCCAGTTGTTTCCCGTGTTCTCGGGTTGGTTGGTTGGCGTAGACCTCGCCGTCTGTTGCTTTTTGTCTCTTCTGTGCTATTCTTTTCTTCTGTTTGTTGTTTTGGATTAATGAATGTTTTTCATAATTCCATTTAATTATCACCTCGGTTGCCTTGTCAGGTGTAACGCGCTGTGGTTTTTTGGTGGTTGCTTGGGGGGGTTAAACCAGGAATTGGCAGACCGTCTGTAGCAGGCCAGGCTGTGTGGCCAGCTGACCTTGATCTCGGCCCCACGCGCCCCTTGACTTTAACTGTGCCCTGCCGCCCCGTCTTTGCAGATGGGCTCTTTGGTGGCCTTGGTGGCCGTCTCTGTTAGAGCGTCTTTCTTACCTCGCGTTTTGTAGCATTCGAAGACGACGGCAGCGTCCCGCCTCCATCCCCCCGGCCTTGCAGCTGATGGGGGCCTATCGTACGACCACGTGTGGTACCAGCCACGCTGCGCTGTTTTTCCTTTAAGCAGCCAATTGAAAAAGTCTTTTGAGATGTAACTGACGTATAACGAAGCCCGTGTTTAAGCGCATAGCTTTGACGTGCGCACGTGTGTGTGCCCACGCCTGTGGAACCATCCCGGGTAGGACCGTGAGCTCCTCCGCCCCACCCTCTCCTCACGGGCCACCACTGATCTGCGTTCTGTTGCCGTAGGTTAGTTCATGCTCTTAGTGCTTTACTGAACAGAATCAGGTCCCACGTCGGGCTGCTTTCACGGAGCCGGTGTGTGGACCCCGTCACGCGGGCGTGCCGCTCGTGGTTTCTCCATGTGCCCCCGAGGGCACTGGGATTCTGCACCGCCACGGACAAAGCTGCCACGGGCATCTGGCGCAAGTGAACGGAGATTGTTACCATGAAGTCGGTAACGCTTACTAATTACTTTGTCTGCTACCGGACGTCAGTGTTTGCGGGTGAGGTGGCTTTTGTTTGCTGTGCTGGGGTCTTTCTCTGCCTGCAGGGAGGGTCCCCTCCCGGGACACTCCTCTTTGAGTAAACCCTCCTGAAGGCCCCGTGATGCGTTTGCACCGGAAGGTCTTCCATGGAGTCCACAGATCGGGCCCCAGTTTTGCTAAAACAACACCGAATCCCGTACAGTTACCGCAGTGTCGGCACTCCTCATGCAACCTGGCACGCGGGGTGGTTTCCCTCGTTGTGGCCTCGGAGCGCGGCCATCAGGCAGCCCGGGTGCTGATCCCGGCAGACAGCCACCTGCACGACGCATCCTGGCGATGCTCGGTGCAGACAAAAGTGAATTTTCAATGCCAGGCGACAAGGAAAACCTGAAATTACCCCCAAATGAAACACGACAGTAGAGTGACAGCGAGGAGGGCAGGAGCCCTGGGGCTGGGCCGGCTGGAGGTGCCCGTGGGGCCCTGGTGCAGCTCTGGCAGCACCCCCGGGTCCGGGTCCTCGCCAGTAGCTGTGTGTCGTCGGGGAGATTCTCTACGCACACGTACGCTTCTGTGCTTCTCACGCACGAGTGGAGCCCTGCGTGCTTCGTTCTGTCTTTATTCTTTCACTTCCTAGTTAGCGTGTTTGTTGAGCACTTGCTGGGTCTGTCCGCTCTCAGGGTGCAGGGCCTCTGGCATTCGGGGGCTGCCTGCTGCCTCGTCCTGCCGACGTTCTGGAACGTGTGTGATCGTGTTTCTCTTGCTGGACTTCGAAGTTGTCTGTAGTAGTTGTTGTTGTTCTTAGCCCTGCTGCTGCCTGGTGGCCTCGCGTAGGACAACCCATAGGGCATGGTTTTGGGTCCACAGTGGATTCCGTGGAGAGCTGCGCAGGGCGTGAGCATACGCTTCCCTGCCCCTCTGTGAACCCCGGGTTTTAATAAACCGCCGGTGTTTCTGATGAGTTGGTTTGCATAACTCTGCCGTTGAGCGTCAGGCGCGTGCAGGTTCGGTGCACGGAGGCCGGGCCCACGTCTGGTCCAGGCGCTCGTTGGCAGGGAAGCGTTGTCCTCACTTGCCTCCTCTCCCCCCAAGGACTGAAGAGGGTCACGGGCGGCTTCAACTCCAAGAACAAGTGTGACGCCAGGACCTACTTCTACATGCTGCCCACGTTTGCCTTCGCCCACAAGGACCACGACGTGCAGGACGAGAGCTACCGGCTGAGCGTGGAGACGCTGCGGCGCGTCAACGGGCTCCTCGCCTGCTACAAGGGCACGCACAGCTTCCACAACTTCACCTCGCAGAAGGGGCCCCGCGAGGCCAGCGCTCGGCGCTACATCCTGGACATGTTCTGCGAGGAGCCTTTCGTGCGGGAGGGCATGGAGTTCGCGGTGATCAAGGTGAAGGGGCAGAGCTTCATGACGCACCAGATCAGGAAGATGGTCGGCCTGGTGGTGGCCATCGTCAAGGGCTACGCCCCCGAGAGCGTGCTGGAGCGCAGCTGGGGGGAGGCGAAGGTGGACGTGCCCAAGGCGCCGGGGCTTGGCCTGGTCCTGGAGCGCGTGCACTTCGAGAAGTACAACCAGCGCTTCGGCAACGACGGGCTGCATGAGCCGCTGGACTGGACGCGGGAGGAGGCGGGGGTCACGGCGTTCAAGGAGCAGCACATCTACCCCACCATCATCAGCACCGAGCGCCACGAGCGGTCCATGGCCCAGTGGCTGAGCACCTTGCCTGTGCATGACTTCAACGCCAGTGCCCACGCGGCCGCCGGCCCAGGCACCAAGGTGGGGGCTGGGGACGTGGGGCTGGAGGCCGGGGCTCCCTTTCAGGCTCTCGGCCAAGCTTCTCACCCGCTCTACACTGATGTCCTTGTGTCCATTGTGCAGACGAGCAAGCTGAGGCGCAGAGAGGTGCGTCAGGCTCTCGGGGTCACGCAGCACGGACGAGCAGGGCCAGGGCGTTGGAACGGGTGGCTGGCGACCCCACAGTGCTGCTTTGTGTTTGCTCCCCACTCTGTGCCTAGTGACCTCGGACAGAGGCTGCGCTCGGGGGCCTGCCTTCCCGTCCGTGGGACGGAGGTGTGAGGACGAACACTGTGAGGTCCTCAGTGCGTGTATGTTGTCACACCTGCTCTGGAACATGGGGTCCCTTGAGAGGCACGTGGGGTGCTTGGTGCCCGCTCCAGGTGGTTGCTGTCTGATGTGCCCTCCTGCTAGGGCCACGGCTCCAGGCGGCTCGTCCCTGCCAGGAGCATGTTAGGAGGAGGGCACGTGTGTGAGGCCCTGGAGCTAACCGTAGTCTGCAGCTGGAGTCTTTCCCTGGGGTGGGAGACGTCCCTGAGCCTGGGTTCTCTGCTGGCCCAGCAGCTCTCCACGGGCGCAATCCCACCTGGAGCGCTGGGAGAGCGCTTCCTGTCGCCTTCGCGCCCAGAAGAGCATGCTCCTTCCCGCACACCTGGGGTTGTAAACCCACCCACGCAGGTAGGGTAAGCCGGCCAGGTGGGCCAGGTGTGGAAGAGCAGGTGTGCAGGTGCGACGACGAGGGGCCGCGGCATCAGGGAGGTGATGGGGATCGGACCCCGGCAGGCGCGAGCACTCCTGCCCCGTCTCACGGCCACGTCGGGGGGAGGGCCACGCCGGGAGAGCTGAAGCTTTCCCAGGAGACACAGGCATTCTGGGATTTTATGTGGAATCTTCTAGTCTGTGAGTGTTGGTGCCGAGTTCTCCCAGGCACTGTGAGGCCGGGTGGAGTGTGTGTGCAGATTCGAGCTGGGGGCCAGACGTGCCCTCTGCTGGACTCCCCCTGGGACAGGCTCCTGCCCCCTGCTGTCTTCACACCTGAGGGAGGGCCTGTGCTCGTCCCGCTGGGAGTAGCCCCGTTTTGTGTCCCCTGAGGGGATCTGATGGAGCCCCGTGACGATCCCCTTGTCCCCAGCCTTGGCTTTCCCTGAGCAGGTCAGGTTCTGGAGCTGTTGGTGTGGGGGCCAGGAGTCAGGCTGAGACCAAGTGCTTGCCCATGTGCCTGATGACCAGCCGGGCTGGGGGGCGGCCCCGATGCTGAGCCCCCCGCGGACAGCCCCCCCAGGGGGGAAGCACCCACACTTTGTTCTTGTTCTGCAGGTGCCTGGCCCCCCAGGAGACAGTGACTGAGGTGGCGGCCACCCGCTGGAGCGCCTTCAGGCTGGCCCAACGTGCGCCAGGAGCCCCCGCCGCCGCCGCGGGCCGACCTCCCGACATGGGGGAGCCGCGCTGCCGCCGCGCAACCTCAGGGTCTTGAGACCTGCATCACGTTGGGTTTCCTCACAGGGAGGACCTGCTGCGAATCTGTTCTCAGCTCACGCATTAACCGTATACACCTCAGCATGTAAAGACACTATTTTTTTAAAGATTTCTTACTAAATGAGTATAAACTTTGCTAAAGTCACGCCGTTTTTTTTACCTTCACTTAGTCTTTGCTATGCGTGTAGCCTCCAGAGAGGGGAGGGAGGGAGGGAGTGCTGCGTGCTGTTAGGGACAGAGGGGCTTGGTGGGCGGAGGCCGGAGCAGGTGGGCACAAGAGGCTCCTACGGGACTGGCCGTCAGGCCCTCAGGACCGGGCTTGGTGGCTTGGCTGCGTAGCCCTTGCTCATGGTCACGTCCACCCCAGCCCTGCCCACGTCCCAGGTGGGAGGAGGGGGACAGACGAGGGGACAGACGTGGCCCTCGGCGAGCTCTCCCAACAGAAGACCCACCAGTAGCTTCTTCCCCTCATTGTCGAGGGCATGTCATGGGGTCCGGTCTAGCTGCAAGGGATGCTGGGAGATGCCTTTTACCAAACGCTATAGCACAGCCCAGAAGTGACCTGTCAGCGAGGAAGGGGGATTGGGTGACGGGCAGGCCCTGGGCATGTCTGCAGAAGGCACGGGCAGTGTCCCATGGGGAGGTGGTGTGTTCTGTGTGTGCGTGCTGGTGTTCATGCGTGGGCACGTGAGCACACACCTGATGATGCGTGCACGCACGAGACATACGGCGTCTGTACCCATGGGTATGCGCGTGTGCTTGTGAGTGCACGGTGCCCATCTGCACAGCTGTGTGCACGCATGTGGCGTTGGGGACGTGCGTGGGCACACCCACGTGTGCACGGAACCGGGCAGATCTCTTCCAGGGCTTCTTGCGGGTGGACAGACAGGATGGCGTGAGTATCATCAGGAAGACCACTGAGAATGCTGGTGGTGGCCGGAGTGAGGGGCGGTGTACAGAGGGTGAGTGAGGTGTGTGGGGCCAGAAAAGCAGCTGGGCTTCCTGCTGCCAAGGGGACGGAGGTGAGCACAGGAGGGAGGACAGAAGGCTGCCTTGGGCTTCGGGTTTAAGGGACTGAGGACCTGGGGCCGTTAGCAGATGGGGCCGCTGGGGAAAGGCGGTCTGAAGGAGGTGCGGAGCTTGGCATTACGCGTGGTAATGGGCTCCGGGATAACCAGGGCTCTTTGCTGAGTCATTTCCAAGGGTAGAAAATCAGCCCAAATAACTGCTGGGACCACCGCTTCTCCCATGAAAGGCTACAAGGGCTTGGTTTGAGCATCAGTCAAACCTCTAGAATAGATAACTCCCAACTGTGACTCCAGGTAGTGAATGGATGACCTGTGTAACCACCTTGGAGGATCCCTGGGAGGGCAGCATTTTAAGGTAACGAATATGCTTGCAGCAACGGTACAGAAGAGAGAAGCCCTTCCCTCACTGGTTCCTAGGGCCTCTCGCAGAGAGCTCTGTGCATAGATGAGCCCATCTGATCCGTCTCTTCACACAGATGGTGGCTTACAACGCACTTGACTCTTGCTTGTCCCAACGTAGCATGGCTTTGCGGTCGTGAAAGTCTGCATTGTTCTTGCTGGTGGCTCTAGTACTATCCATGCCACCCCGCGTGCTGCCGGGCCTTTGTCCGGACCATCCCTATACGTCCTTGTTCATGTGTGTGAGTAGCCGTGGATGCAGAATCAGTGGTCTGATGGGTTTCTAGTGGCCACTTGGCTTTGATGGCTCCTCCCCTCCATAGAGCCCTGCCGACATCGCATGACGGTACCTGCCCCTCACTCTCTCCAGAACCTCAGGGGAGCAAGCCTGACCTTGGGGCCAGCCTTTTCCTGGGTTGCATGATCCTTCCCTGAGCATGGAAGGCGCAGAAAGTTAGGGCCGGGATCTGCATAGTCAGGGGGTCACATGCCAGAACGCAGCGTTACCCCAAGGACACAGGAGAGCAAGAACCTGCACCTTCTTTCCCTGCCCAGCTGCCTGCCGGGTCCCCATATCGGCTAGCATGTAAGATGGGCACGCGAGTCAGCACCTGGGAAGCGACGGGAAATCTCGTGAGCTGCTCTCTATGTGTTTGGGACCACGCAGGTGTCTGAGAGGGAAGACATCACTGTCTGGTTCTGTGTGTGGTTGGGCAGATGTTTTCTTCAGCAAATTTGGGGTTTACAGATTGCTGGGGGTGGGGGGGCTCAAGGACCTGGTTTTGGACTGGACCAGATCCCCTGGAATGTTTCCCAGAACAATACAGAACTGGCCCATTGAGGCACCTGCTCCTCATGCTGCCTCTGGAGCTGGGGGGACCAGAGGACCCCCCCCACCATGGCCACACACCTGGAGCAGCTGACAAGCTGCTCAGAGCTGTGGCCCAGGGGGAGGGGCTCATGTCAGGAAGCCACCAGTGTCCATGGCTCCATGTTGACGGCCACCCAGCACTGGGCCTCCCTTGCAGGAGAGATGTTTGTCAGCCCTGCTTTCGGGCAGCAAGTGCAGCAGGAAGGAGGTGGCCTCCTCCCTCCCACTGCCAGTCTTGCACAAATGCAGCGAACAGAAGGGCCTCACTCAGCCGGGACTCTGGCAGATCGAGTTTTAACTTCCGGCTTCACCAAGTAGGAGGGTGGCACAAGGGTTCAGAGCCAGCCCCTACCTAGGCGATTCAATTGGACGGAGAATGTTCTTTTGACCATGGCTCTGGAACAACTGCTCAGTGCAACTGCCCACTCCTGCCTCCTTTTTACTTTTTATTTTATTTATTTTTTAAAGATTTTATTTATTTTTTGACAGAGGACACAGTGAGAGAGAGAACACAAGCATGGGGAGAGGGAGAGGGAGAAGCAGGCTTCCTGCTGAGCAGGGAGCCCGATGCGGGGCTCGATCCCAGGGTCCTGGGATCATGACCTGAGCCGAAGGCAGACGCTTAACGACTGAGCCACCCAGGCGCCCCTCCTGTCTCCTTTTTATAGCCAGGGTTTGTTTTTCTAAAATTTTCAGTTTAACATCAGAGGGCATTTGCACCTGCACTTTGCTGAGGTGCTTTATTGCATTAGTCTTCTAATTTTTCTTTTTTAAATTTTTAAGATTTTTAAATTTTTTTTTTTTAAAGATTTATGTATTTGAGAGAGAGAGAATGAGAGAGAGCATGAGAGTGGGGAGGGTCAGAGGGAGAAGCAGGCTCCCCACTGAGCAGGGAGCCCGATGCGGGACTCGATCCTGGGACTCCAGGATCATGACCTGAGCCGAAGGCAGACGCTTAACCAACTGAGCCATCCAGGCGCCCCTAATTTTATTTTTAAAGTAATCTTCACACCCAATGTGGGCCTCGAACCCACAACCCTGAGATCAAGAATCCCACACTCCACCAGACTGAGCTGGCCAGGTGTCCCTAGGCTTCATTTTTTTTTAGATGAATTTTGTATTGAGACAATTCACATACCATAAACGCATCCTTTCAAAGTGCACAGTTCAATGGTTTTTGGTACATTCACGAAGTTGTGCAACCATCGGCGCTACCTAATTCCGCAGCATCTTCACCAGCCCCCAAGGGCAATCCCACATGCAGCCAGTCAGCCCCCACCCTCCCCCCAGTCCCCGGGCCGTGGCTAACCTACTGTCCCCTCTAGGGCTCTGCCTATTCTGCACATTGTACATCAGTGGGACCCCACAGCGCGCGGCCTGCTGCGTCTGCTCGCGCCCGCCGAGGGCCGAGTCTTCAAGGTCCATCTGTGCCGTAGCAGGTGTCCACACCCAGCGCCCTGGATCCGCCCATCAGCCGGCGGGTGGACAGCGGGGCCCCTTCCCCGCGAGCCGCGGGTTCGGACTGTGCCGGACCGTGTGCGGCAGGCGGTGGCCGCGTCGTGGGTTCGCGCCCCCGCGGGCTGCACGGGCGGCGGGGACAGGAGATCTCCGTGCGGACCCTAAGCCCCTCATCTATTCTGCCGGCCCCTGGCCCGGGGTCTGATCTGCAAACGTCTCCTCCCATCCGGGGCCCGTCTTTTCTCGGCGGCGTTCACCGCGCCAGCCCTCTCCAGTCTGATGCTGTCCGCGGGCCCCGGGAGCTCCCAGCCCCGCCGCCCTTCGCGGCCGCAGCCTCGCCCCACGCACGAGTCGGCGGGGCGCCTCCGCCGCCGGCCCGTCGGCCCGCCCCTCGCCCGGCCGCTCTAGCCCTCCGCCCGTCTCGACGCCTCCCGCCGCGCGACGTCACTTCCGGCTCGCCGTAGCGGGCGCGCCGCCGCTTCCTCCGCTCGCGGCCCCGGATGCGCCGAGCGGAGCGGCGCCGCCTCGACTCCGGCCCCCAGGTCTCGGCCGGACGCGGCAGGAGTGCGGTCCAGGCTCCGGTAGGTGAGGGCGCGGCGTGGCCGGGAACGGCGGGGGTCAGGGTCCGGAGTCGTGTGGCGCGCGCCCCGGCCTTTCTGGAGCCCTTTCCCTCCACCCCCGGGGCGTGTAGTTGGGGGCCCGCCGGGGTGGGGGGGCGCTGCCGGGAGTGGGGGTTGGAGGTACCGGGGGTGGAGGTGGCACTGGTGTGGCGCGGAGACGCGGCACGCGAAGACCGGAGCGCCGGGGCGGGGGGGGGGGGGGGGGGCCGGGGGGCGGGGGGGGGCCGGGGATGGGGGGGGGGCGCTGGGGCTGTGGAGGGGGCGCTGGCGCGGCGCGGAGCCGGGGCCCGCGGTGACAGGGCGCCGGGGCTATGAGGAGCGCTGATGCGGAGACGCTACCCATCCGGACGGGGCGCCGGGGGTGGGTGGGGGGCTCTGGCGCGGAGACGCGGCCCGCGGTGATGGGGCGCCGGGGTTGGATGGGGGGCGCAGGCGGTGGGTGGGGGGCTCTGGCGCGGAGACACGGCCCGCGGTGATGGGGCGCCGGGGTTGGATGGGGGGCGC
>NW_022589794.1:2360851-2395781 GCF_004348235.1 Phoca vitulina
AGGCGGTGGGTGGGGGGCTCTGGCGCGGAGACGCGGCCCGCCGTGATGGGGCGCCGGGGTTGGGTGGGGGGCGCCGGCGCGGAGACGTGATCCGCGGTGATGCGGCGCGGAGGTTGGGTGGGGGGCCCGCGGTGGTGGGGCGCCGGGGGTGGGTCGGGGCTCTGGCGCAGTGCAGAGACCCACCGCGGTGCGGCGGCCCACCGTGACCCGGGCGCCAGGCGGGGGCAGCTCTCCAACTCCCAGTGCAGGCCTGGCTCTTCATTTTGGTTTGGTTCTTGGGTCTGTGTGGCCAACCCCTTCAGCAGGATGGGCATCCCCACTGCATTGGTCCTCTGGCGCGAGGCGTGCCGCCTTCGCAGGTGTGCAGAGGGAAGATGACTTGTCCAAGCTATTCAGTGGGGGACAGCTGGGTGAATTCAAACCCAGCTCATTTTGACGCTACTGCGCTCTGTACAACACTGTGGTCAGAACGTGCGTCGCTCCTCAGTCTCTGCGAGCCTGCTTGGCGCTCCTCAGAGGGCTCAGCCTTCTTACCTCCAGGCCTTTGCGCTGGCTGTCCCCTCTGCCCTCAGCACTTTGCCACGGAAATCTGCAGCCCTCAGGTCTCTGCTCGCATGTCACGTTATTAGTAGAGAAGGATAGCGCAGCCCAGTGCTGGTGGAGCTTTTCCCTGCGATTGTACGTGTTGGAGTCGTTGTGTACTTTGTGATGGATTGTTGAAGTGATGTATACAATAAAATGGTTTCGGAAACTTTTTTTAGTGGAACCAATAGAACAAATATGCTTTCTGAATGGTTTCAAAAAATGTAAAAACATATGTATATATATATATTTTTTAAGATTTTTTATTTATTTATTTGACAGAGAGAGACACAGCAAGAGAGGGAACACAAGCAGGGGGAGTGGGAGAGGGAGAAGCAGGCTTCCCGCTGAGCAGGGAGCCCGATGCGGGGCTCGATCCCAGGACCCTGGGATCATGACCTGAGCCGAAGGCAGACGCTTAGTGACTGAGCCATCCAGGCGTCCCTGTAAAAATATATTTTGAAACTAAGTCATCCTACCACCCAAAGATGAGCACAATTAATGTTTTCATGGCTCCTTGTTCTATCCATGTAGTTTTTTTTTTATTATTGAGATTGTACAATGTAATTTTTTGTGCTTTTATTTTTTTAATTAATTAATTATTTATTTAAAAGATTTTATTTACTGATTTGACAGAGAGAGACACAGTGAGAGAGGGAACACAAGCAGGGGGAGTGGGAGAGGGAGAAGCAGGCTTCCCGCCGAGCAGGGAGCCCGATGCGGGGCTCGATCCCAGGACCCCGGGATCATGACCCAAGCCGAAGGCAGACGCTTAACAACTGAGCCACCCAGGCGCCCAATTTTATGTGCTTTTAAAAACAGCGTGATCACGTGCTGTTAGGCCCTGTAAGTAATTGCTGTTAGTGCTGTAGTATCCACAAAACATTATTTACTCTTTTGTATTGGATCCGTTTCTTGCCTACTCTAGGCCGTGGCTTTAGCATTTTTGTTTTATCTTCAGTTTATTTTCTCTCCAAAGTATTCTTATCGACATTAAATTCTCCAGCTACTCTTTCTAGGTCTTAGCTTCCTTTTATACCACAGTTAGAAAAAAAATCATGTACTCCCTGTCAGCATTTTCTCTTCTCATTTCTTTTGAACCAACTTCAGTTAAGCTTGTGGTCCTCCCGTCCCCCCTCTTCTCTGACACCGCTCCTTTTGGGAGTTAACACCAGTGCTGTTATATTGCCAAGGCCCCCTGTGGGCAGCCTCTGACCTGGTCGCCCATGGTTTCCTTGAAACACTGTCTCCTCATGGCACAGAGATGCCACTCTGTAGGTTCTCCTTTTACCTTGCTGGTTGCTTCTCATCTCCTTCACCTGTAAATATTCTAATGCCTCGGGGCAGTCCTCAGACCTCCTCTCTGGTCTGTACACCGAGGTGATCTCATCCTGTGTCAGGACTGTAGGTCAGGGCGCCTGGGTGGCTCAGTTGGTTAAGGACTGTAGGTCATATGTCAGCATGTCCTGAATGTGTATCTCCTGGCTGGATCTTCCTGTTCCAAGTTCCAAACTGCACTTTTACTTGTGTGAGGCCTGCAGCTTACACACTGTTGCATTTCACTTGGGGGCAGCTCCACGTTCGTAGTTGCTCAGGTCAGAACTCTCCTGTGATCTCTGCTTTTCTTCCACATCCTAAATCTGATCTGTCCACACTTTCAAAATCGAATTCAAACCTGACTGCTGCTCACTGTCTTCTTGACTACAGCTGTCCTTCAACCGCCGCCCCCCCATCTGTTACCTGGGTTATTCCAGTGCCCTCCTCCCTGCTCCATCTGCTCACGTGAGCTGTTCTGCACCTGAATCTCAACACAGCAGCTGAGTGATGTTTTTAAAACAGAAATCAGATTGTACACTTCTTTGCTCAAAGCTCTCCATGGTTCTCATCTCAGAAAAAAAGCCAACGTCCTTCAGGCGGTTTATGAAGCCCCTTGTGAACAGGTCCTTACTGCCCCTGTTGTCCTGTCACTACCCCGCACTCCTTGTCCCCTGGCTCAGTCACACCTGGCTGGGGGCCCAGGCACACATTGGCTCTGTGTGCAGTGTTGGGGCCTTACATGCCATGGTCTGACTCTCTCTTTTCAGAAGCCCCTCTGCAGAGAGGCTGCTGTAGAACTCAGCACCTTGCCCACGTAGCTCACTGTCTCCGTCCCTTACCTTGCGAGAGCTCTGCCGTTGCCCCTCTTGTCTGCCATGTACTGCTGTGTGTCTGACTGCCCCCTTCTGGGGGCGGGGACTATGCCGTGTTCACTGTCGTATCCCCAGTGCTTCAAAATTATGCTCGGTGGAGTAAGCCTTCAATAAGTATTTATTGAGTAAATATAATAACAAACAAATTCTTTTCTAAAGCAGTTGGATTTGGTAGGAACCTAGGCGTACAGGGGTAATGAATGATTCTAGGGGATGCTGAGGAATAGAATTCACATGCTTAGAAGAGGGAAGCTGGCTCTTCCAAGACGGACAGACGCATGCAGGGGGCGAGGTTGATGTGGGTAGAGATGAAAGGGAGTCAGCTTGGACGTGGGAGGGCCTGAGGCCATTCAAGGAAGGAGTCAGTCACCTGACCTTGCATTCAACATGAGGTTGGGCATGGCGTCTCTTCAGGTGGACCGTCTGTGTAGCCTGCCCTGAGTGCTGGCAGTGAATTCTGTCTGTCCCCCGCCCCCCCATATGTCTCATTGCTCCTCGTGCATAGGAGGGAAGCTCTCCTTTTCTGTAAGGCGGTTTGTGGCTGCCCAGCTTGGCCTCTGGGGTCCACCCCTGGAACCGGGTCTTCCAGTCCCTGAGGTCCTGCAGTCCCCGTGTGGAGGTGGTCTCTGCTTGGCTAGTCTGCTCCTTTCCTTGGAGCCTAGGGCAAGCCGCTGGTTGTGGCTGCAGCCTGTGGCCACTCGAGCCTCTTTTCACAGGTGGACGAGCAGGGTCTTCCTCAGGGAGCCCGGCTCTGCTCCTTAGCCACTTGGAGAGGAACCGTGTGCCCGTTGCCTGCAGGAGTCCAGCCTGGCCCTCACTGTTTTCTTCTGGGCAGAGCCTCTGTCCTTTGGGCCTCTATTCTCAGCCCCGCCCCCTCGTGGTTCCTGCTTTATTTCTAGTCAGTGGAAATTTTTATCTTGTTTTGGTGCATTATTGTAGAAATAAATTTAAAAAATCATTTATGTACTGAGTGAAGGGAAGGCCTTTGTATGACCTCACGTTCCTATTTTACTTAGCTTTTTTTTTTTTTTTTAAATATACTTTACACATCGTAGTATTCCCTTTTCTTGGTGTAGAATTCTGAGAATTTTGATAGATGTGTAATTTCCAGGACAGTCAGAATTCAGAACAGTTTCTGGGGCACCTGGGTGGCTCATTCAGTTGAGCGTCTGACTGTTGATTTCGGATCAGGTCATGCTGAGCCCCGTGTTGGGCTCCACGCTCTGTGTGGAGTCTGCTTGAGATTCTGTCTCTCCCTCTGCCCCTCTTCCCGTTGGTGCACATGTGTGCGCTTTCTCTCTCTCTAAAGTAAATAAATCTTTAAAAAAAACCCTAAAAAACAGCTTCTTCATCCCAAAGAATTCCCTAGCACTGGCCACTCTCCTGAGCTCCTCCCCCTCGGCAGCCACTGACCTGTCACTGTGTTTTCTGTCCTTTCTGGGATGTCAGTTAAAGGAACTCCATGGGGAGCCTCTTGAGTCTGGCTTCTTTCATTGAGCATAATGCATTTGAGGTTCATCCAGGTTGTTGTGAGACCAAAAGCTTGTTTCCTTCTGCTGCCGGGTGGGCTGGACACATGGATGTGCCACACTTGATCCAGTTCGCTGCTGTTGCTGGTCTGCTGATGTGAGCGGTACCCAAGCGATTCACGTTGTGTGCTGTTCAGATGATACACAAGGACGCGCAGGATGACAGAGTTCCTCTTCGCTCTTTCTCCCCATTCCTGACTTTCTCCCTGGGACTAGCTGATTTGGTTTGCACTTTTCCAGGTCTCTTTCTACACAGTAGAAGCTGCGCTCTCCATGATGGTGCTATTTCTCACAAGGGGCTGGAAATTGGTTCTTGGGAGGAGGGTGAAAAAAATCTTAGATATGACAGTGGTTTGTGGCCTCACAAAGGGCCACAGTGCATCCAGAGATCTATGCTATGGCTGTGGTATTAAAATTTCACAGGGTGTCGGGAGGCATAAGGAGAGAAAGGTCGAAACAGGCCCCTCAGGAGCTGTGGGTAAAAAGTTGAGAAACAGCAGCGAGCGGTACGGTGAGTTGGGGGCTTGCAGCTTTATGGCTTGTGTCTGAGGAAGGACTTCTTCAGCTTCTCTTGGCTCCCTCCCAAGCTGAGATCGATCCTGCCTATCTGGGGAGCGCGGGGCTCTCTCTGTCCCGTCGGGTTAAGGACCTGCCCCCACCGCCATGACTGTAAGCTCCTGGTATTGTAGCCTGTTAAGTCAGGAGGGACATGGGGGACCTCAGTCCCCGTTTCCCCACCTTGGCACTGTGATGTGGCGCAGTGAAGCCCATAGGGTTTTAAAGCTCCGTGTGGCCCGGTTTATGTCACTTGGGATTTACATATTTTAGAGATGAGTGTGGAGCCTTCCTAATCTGCCATGAGGGGAGGAGAGTGCACGTTTTTTAGTATTTGGGACTTTTGTTATAGCCTTGGCTTTGTTTTTATTTTTTACTTATTTTATTTATTTATTTATTTTAAAGATTTTATTTATCTATTTGACAGAGAGAGACACAGTGAGAGAGGGAACACAAGCAGGGGGGAGTGGGAGAGGGAGAAGCAGGCTTCCCGTGGAGCAGGGAGCCCGATGTAGGGCTCGATCCCAGGACCCTGGGATCATGACCTGAGCCCAAGGCAGACGCTTAACGACTAAGCCACCCAGGCGCCCCCAGCTTTGACTTTGTTGAGCGATATCTGGTATTGCTATCCTATGTGGAAAGTCTTTTTCCTGTCATGTTTTACTATGAAAAATTTCAACAATACGCAAAGGTTGAGAGGATTTTACAGTAAACTACCTATGTACCCATGACCTAGTTTCTGTTTTTCAGTATTTTGCTATATCTGCTTTATCACCCATCCATTTATCCATCTTGTAAGGTTTTGGGAAGCATTTCAAGGTAAGTGAAAGCAGTGTTTAAGCTTCACCCCCTCTTTTTTTCTTTTCTTTTCCCTCAGGCAGAGGTACTTCTTCCATTTTTTGGTGTTTATCACATTGCTTAGGGGGGTGCAAGACCCCTCCTAGAAAGGGCTGGAGTGCAGGCTTACCAGGGAGGAGAGGGCAGAGAGCATTCTCTGCAGAAAGACGTTTGGGAGGGTGGCAGTGTTTTCCAGGAAAAGAGGGAGGTTTCATGTGGCTCGACATGGGTGTTTGTGGGGAAGGTCCTTGTGTAGCCGCCACCGCTGGGGACGGACTTCAGTCTCCATCCCAGCCCTGGCTCTCCCCGAGCTGCTTCCTCACAGAACCGAAACGTGGTAGTGCTGGACCTCACAGGCCTCAGACTCGACTTGGCCAACACCGAATGCGTTCCAGCTGCGTGTGGGACGCCTCATGCTCACCCTGGTCTGTCCTACCCACCTGGGGCCATTTCCTAGGCCTGCCAGGCTTACCTGTGTGCTGGTTTTCAGGAGTGTGAGTTGGGTGTGCGTCAGCATCTCTGTTTGTAGAGAGTCTGAGTTGAAAGGAGAAGCTTTGCTTTAGTCTTACTCCCTTGACTTGTTTTTAGCCTCAACATTAACTTCAGGTTGAAATTCAAATAACATTAAGTGACGGCATGACTGTTTTTTCAAAGATGGATAAGGTTACAACAGTTGGGCGCCACTGTCCTAAAGTCTCCTGGTCTTCTTTCCCTCTGTCCTCTGCTGAGGCGAGGCTGCCTCCTTGCTTGTCATCGTGTCTTGGCCCCACTGCCCCTAGGGTCCTCCGTTCTGCTAGGATGTCATTGCTTGTAGGCCATTTCGGGAGGCAGAAGTAGGAGAGATGTTTTAAGGGAAAAATCCATAAGTTCATACTCCTAGTTCTCATCCAGCAGCACGACGTTGTTCCCTTGTCCCTTCCTTCCCTGCTCCATTGGTGACTATGTTGTCCTTCCTAGAGTTCGATTGTTTGCTTCTTTGTACATTGGGTTTTAGGGAGTTTTTTGTCCTTATCGATTTAGTTGTGTTTTTTGACTATGTGACTCTTTAACACGATTCTAAAAATCAAAGTGTTAACAAGCTGGTGTGCTCAGGAGTGTCACTTTCTTCATCGCCCTGTCACTCTACTCACACCACCCCGAGTAGGTCGTCAGCCTCACTCGTTTCTGACTTCTTCCTGAGTTCCTTTTTTGCGAAGGTAAGCAGATATTTATGGGAGTCAGCGCTTGTAGACTGTTGTAGTGGGCATAACTAGGAAATACATTTTTTGAGAGAAAAATATATGCAGATTTTTTTTTTGTAGAAAAGAATGCAGGCAAGGTGTATCTATTTGTACATCTGTCTGTCTTTTCCCCTTATGTAAGGGTAGGGTCCCACATACAGTCTTTTGCACTTTGTTTATTTTACTTAATTTTAGAATTCTGGAAATCACTCTGTACGAGTTTGCAGAGGGCTTTCTCATTCATCTGTACAGCTGCGTGGTGCTCCATTGAATGGATGCACCAGGTGGAGTCCCTAGTCTCTGAAATGTGGACGTGTCGTTCATGTCCAGCGTTTTGTGTTTACAAAGAATGCTGTAGTGACTGAACCTCATGTCTCTGCACTGGGGGCGGCTATTCAGGGTGCATTTGTGGTGGGACTACTGGATCCAGCATGTGTAGGAGCGCGTGCAGTTTTGTGAGGTCATGCCAGACCCCCGTGCGGCGTCGGACAGCTCCCACAGCAGGGCTGAGCCGCACGCTACCCCATGGCCTCACCAGCAGGATGGTGTCTGGCTTCTGAATTCTTCCATCTGGGAGATAAGAAATGGCATTTCAACTTAGTTTTAATTGCAATTCTTTTATTACGAGAGACGATTTACAAGTTAATGTCCTTGAAAAATTCAGCTTCAAGTCTTCTTGGAGTTCTACTTTGTTTTACTGATTTTTGTAATAGGAAATGTCATTTCATAAGTAAGGGCTGGGAGTGAGTGATTGAGTCAGACATTTAGCTCGTTACTTATGAGCATCCTTGTAGAGATACTGAGTGTTTTGGTGGATCACGAGGGCCAAGTCTAGGCCCTGGTTTTTGCATTTGGAGTCATGGACTGGTCCTTACTTTTATTTATTTTTTTTTAAAGATTTTATTTATTTATTTGACAGAGAGAGAGCTCAAACAGGGGGAGCAGCAGGCAGGGGAGAAGCAGGCTCCTCGCTGAGCAGGGAGCCCGATGTGGGGCTCCATCCCAGGACCCTGAGATCGTTACCTGAGCCGAAGGCAGACGCTTCACCGACTGAGCCGCCCAGGCGCCCGGTCCTTATTTTTAGCAGGCCGGACTGTCTCTGACAGCTCCGTGTTCGCCAGTGGGTGTTTGTTCACAGCCTGCTCTTTGGCTCGTGCTCTGTGTGCTGGACTCGGGTGGTGTCATGGACGTGCAGAAACGCTTCCCCACGGTAACAGCTGTGCTCCCCGTGTGACGCGCCGTGCCCGGGTCCTGGCTGTGGCCTGGGGGGTGCACCGTGCCCATGGTGACGGTATTGCAGAACTACCTGAGGCAGGGGAGACGGCCCCTGGCTGGATCTGAGAAAATGTTGGGGCAGAGAGGGAGGTGGGCTTGGGAAAGGAGCCAGGCTCATGGCTGCTTGATGAAGGGGAAGAAGAGGGTTCCCCGTCACTAGCTGCCTGGACTGTGGCTGCTCGCAGACGGGAAGCTGGGAATGGAGGGTGGGCAGCGGGAGCTATTCCAGGCTTCAGCAGGGGGCCCGGGAGCAGCTGCCGGAAGTAGCCAGTCTCTCGAGCCCTCTCCTGGGTTCTGGCCTGGGGACCCCTGCCCTACACTGCCAGCAGGGTGCACGTAGTGTTCCTTAGAGTGGCATTTTCCTGGTGTCTAGATGGGCGTCTTTATGATGTCATTGTCGTCCTGACAGTGCAGCAGGTGCAGGCGGTGGGCCTGCGGCCTGCATCCCACCACCGACACCGGTGAGCGCGGCATGCGGTGACCCGAGGGCTCGCGCCCCGCTCCCCGCCGGGCCGCGGGCCTGCTCTAACCTCGTGCCGCCGCCGGGGGCCTCGGCCTGCGCAGTGCCCGTGCGGGGCGGTGAGCTGAACGGTTGGCTCCAGCTCCTTCGGGCGGACCGCGAACGTAGAAACAGCTACTACCGAGAAAAAGTTGTTTCACCTCGCCATCGGGGTGACTGTGGCACATTTTTGGGAAGGCTGCTTCAGATAAGCAGTTTCTTTATATCGTCGTCGATTGGGCGTGTTTCTTTAACTTGACTATAAGCTCAAGGAAGTCGGGAAGTTGAGGTATAATTTACATGTAGCTAAGGTCACACTTTAGTGTGTGGCTCTGTGACGTTGGGCAAAGACGTGCGTGACCATCCCCACAAATCAAGTGGAGAAACGGGTCCACACCCCTGGACGCCCTCCCCCACCTTCAGCCCTCGGGGTCTGTCTAATCTCTGTCTCTGTGGTTTTGCCTGTTGCAGAAGATCCTGTCATGCCCGTGACCTGCGCTGCGTGACCCCCGGGTCTGGCTCTGCCCCTGGCGTCTCGCGACTCGTGGTGTGGGTCTGTCAGTACTTCGGCCCTTGGAGCACCGAGGCGCGCCCCGCGTGAGGCTGCACCGGTGTGGGGTCCCTTCGCCGGGTGCAGGTCAGTATTCATAGCTTCACGTGTTTCGTGGATGGCTCTTTCAGCCTGTCTTTAACAGAGTAGAGCTTATACCACATAACTGGTATCCTGCTTTTTTTCACCTAATATGTCTGTGCGTTTTTCATTTTTATTAGAGTCTCTGTCTAGAACTTGGACACTGGGTATTCCTGGTTACTTTTACTGTATTCTGCAGTGCACATTCTTATGCACAATTTAGAAAAATAGGTAGGTGAATTTCCTCAGGAGAGACTTCCAGAGACTAGGACTAGGTCAAAGGTCATGGGGTGAGATGGGGTCGCTTCTGCTTTCCCAGCCCTGTCGCCCACCCCTCAGGCATGTTCTGGGCTCGAGCCCTTTGAGATCTCTGCTCCGTGTCCCCGTCTGCCTCCCACACCCCGTAGCGGGCTTGGCAGGGCGCCAGCTCTGTGATGTAGCATCTTGGCCACGTGGATCTGGGAGATGCTTATTTCAGTCTGTATTGCTTTTATTAGTGCTGAGGTTGGACGTTTTCCTTCAAGCTGGTTAAGTAGATGCTTTTTTTTTGTAGACTGTCTCTCGTCCTTATTCCACTTTTCTGTGGGATTGCAGGGATTTCCAGTTTGTATGAGTGCTTTCTCTGGTATTAGTGGTATAGCTCCCCGTCATAACTACCCCAGATATTCAGGATTTTGATGATTTACTTTTGAGTTTTAAACATTTTTAAATTTTGCATGTCTTCAAATCCATCTGTCTTTTCAGATACAACTTTACTGTTTTAAGTTTAGGAGCTTGAATTCTCTTCAGAGCTTTAGTAAGTATTCATTTTTGTATTCTCTTTGTATTTCTGTTTTCACATTTCTATAATTGGTATAAAACTTGGGATGTTACCTTATAAGATGCTTCATTTGTTTTGGTGAGTGACTTGTGGTGAGGATTTAAACAGGATTTCCAGTCTGTGTCGGTGCTCGTGCGGTGCTCGTACATTCCCCCGGTTCTGTGAATTGTTGTATGTAGGAGAGCTGGTTTCTGGCCTTTGTTCTCTCTCCTTGCTCACCTTTGATGTTCTGGGAACGTATTCTAAGGAAATAATCCTAAATACGCCCTCGTGTGTGTGTTTGTCATGTGCGCTTGTTTACAAGGATCAGGAGCAGAAGCTCGTTCTGAAGGCAGCGGGCGTGCTGAGGCCCCCGGCCCTGAGCCACTGTGCTGCTCGGGGGCGAGGGTGGGAGGGCGCTGGTGGGCTGCCCACGACGGCCGTTCCTCCCCTGACTTCCTGCTAGACGTGTGTGCTGCAGCTTGCCACGATCCTGGGACTCTGTCTTCAGAGATAGCCTTCAGATCAGACAGCGCCTTTTCTGCTGTGTAGATAGGCACTGATTTGTGTTTTCCCAGCCTTTACTGGTGTACCTCTAGTACCCCTCCATTCTGTAGCTTCTGATTCCACGTATCCATCTGTCTCAGGACTGGTTCCATGTGTATATGTATTTTTGCACTGTAACTTTTGTAACTTCTGGTTTCTGATGTTTTTATCCCTGTCTTCTGTGAGATAGCTTGTGATGCCCTGAGGGTGACAGGGCCGGCTGTCTTGCTTGTTTTGGGGGCAGGGTGGCAGGAACACCAGGACATGGGGAGTGAGGTGTGTCAGTTAAGACTTGAGACTTTCCAGTGGAGGAAGGATATTTCTGTCCCTATGACCCTGCCTCAGTGGGGAGTAGACAGCCCCCGGGGCCTGCAGGGGACCTGTCCCTCGCAGACACCGAGACTAGTTGGGTCTGACTTGGGGAATGTTCCGGGGCCCCACCTCAGAACTGGCCTCCCCCTGCTCAGCCCTATCCTGAGAGCTGACCCCCAGCACGTCTTCCACTCCCCCAGCACCTCCCTAGGCCTCTGCACAAAGCACTGTTTGGACTGGGAGCCTCTTTGAAGCTATGGTACCAGCTCCAGAGAGTTTGCAGACCTCTGAGGGAGACTCTCCCAGAGCGTGGGCCCGAGTCCTGGCCATTCTCCCTCTCTGTCTGAGGTTCGAGACGCCTTCCTGCTTTGTCCTGGCTCTTACTGCAGGTCTAAGGCGAGGCTTTGGAGCCCAGGCCCGGGCTCTGTCCCTCAGGAGCTTAGGGTCTGACACGTAATGGTTGCTCTGTGTGTTTGCAGTTGGTGTAGCCCAGAGGTTGGTGGGGTGTTCTGTTCTGGCGATGGGGTGATGGCAGCATACAGCCTGTGCCTGCATTTGGCAGCAGTCACTGAGCCTCCTGGTGCCTGGCGGCGAGTAGGGTGCTGTCCCTCCCCCAGGACAGACAGGCAAACAGCCCCTCTGCCTGTGGGAATGGAGCGGGGCCACTAGGCTAGGAGAAGGCTTCTGGGAAGAAATGTACTGGTCACAAGTGCCAGTGCTGAGTTCAGATCCTGCTTGGCCTTGAGCTAGCGATGCTGGTTACCTTTCACGGTAGCTGGCTGGGATGACGCACCTACGGGTCTCAGCAGTGACCCAGAAGGACCTGTCGCTCATGTGTGTTGAGGGGCATCGTGTCCAGTGCCATCTCTTTCATGGCTCGATAAGAATTCATGACTCATTTGCGTCAGATGCCGGTCGGAACGTACCTTCAGACTCTCTTTCCAGTGCTGCTAAATGGTACTCGTAGTAAGTGCTGATCAGATGCTTACAATTGTCTTCAAGTAACTTGATTTTAACTTTGATTTTTCAGGAGAACATTAAGTTGGATTAAAAAGGGGGGCGATAATGCACCATGGCAGCGGCCCTCAGAGTGTCCAGCACCAGCTGCAGAGGTCCAGGGCCTTCGCCAGCAGTGAAGGAGAAGAGCAGGCCCACCCAAATCCACCCCAGTCCCCTGCCACGCCCTTCGCGCCGTCGGCCAGCCCATCCGCACCTCAGTCTCCTGGTTACCAAGTTCAGCAGCTGATGAATAGGAGTCCCGTGACCGGGCAGAACGTGAACATCGCCCTTCAGAGCGTTGGACCAGTGGTGGGAGGAAACCCACAGATCACGCTCGCCCCTCTGCCGCTCCCCAGCCCCACTTCTCCAGGTTTCCAGTTCAGTGCCCAGCAGAGGCGCTTTGAGCATGGATCTCCGTCATACATCCAGGTCACCTCGCCTCTATCCCAACAGGTGCAGACTCAGAGTCCCACCCAGCCCAGTCCCGGGCCGGGACCGGGCCTGCAGAGCGTGCGGGCGGGCACCCCTGGCCCTGGCCTGGGCCTTTGCAGCAGCAGTCCCACCGGGGGCTTCGTGGACGCCAGCGTGTTAGTGAGGCAGATGAGCTTGAGCCCATCTAGTGGCGGGCACTTTGTGTTTCAGGAGAGCTCAGGCCTTGCTCAGATGGCTCCGGGCACCCAGGTGCAGTTGCAGCATGCAGGGGCTCCCATCGCGGTCCGAGAACGGAGACTGTCACAGCCCCACGCACAGTCTGGGGGCACTGTCCACCACCTGGGACCGCAGAGCCCCGCGGCTGCGGGTGCGGCCAGCCTGCAGCCCCTGGCCAGTCCCGGCCACATCACCACGGCAAGCTTGCCACCCCAGATCAGCAGCATCATCCAGGGGCAGCTGATCCAGCAGCAGCAGGTGCTGCAGGGGCCGCCGCTCACCAGACCCCTGCTCCCTGGGGTCGGGGTCGGGGTCGGGGGGGCTTCGGCCTTTGGGATGACCTCCCCACCGCCCCCTACCAGCCCCTCCAGGACTGCGGTGCCCCCGGGCCTCTCCAGTCTTCCTCTCACGTCTGCGGGGAGTGCAGGGGTGAGGAAGGCCCCCAAGAAGTTGGAGGAGATCCCCCCGGCCTCTCAGGAGCTGGCCCAGATGAGGAAGCAGTGCCTGGACTACCACTACAGAGAGATGGAGGCGCTGAAGGAGGCCTTCAAGGAGTACTTGATTGAGTTGTTCTTCTTGCAACACCTTCAAGGGAACATGATGGATTTCTTGGCTTTCAAGAAGAAGCATTATGCCCCGTTGCAAGCTTATCTTAGGCAGAATGATTTGGACCTGGAGGAGGAGGAGGATGAGGAGGAGGAGGAGGAAGAGGAGGAGGAGGAAGAAAAGTCTGAGGTTATCAATGACGAGGTGAGAAACAGCAGTTTAATAATTAGAGGACCATGCTTTGCAGATTTGAGTCTAGGCAACCGTAAATAAAACATAACCTAACCTATGAGCCGGGGTGTTTCTAGGACATGGTTTCATAAGGATTTGATCCAGGAGTAAAATTGAAGATGTATTTTGGTCTTTTCCTGCATGGAGGGGAGGAGCTGCTCTGGATGTCGGGAGGAAGGTGCAGGACAGCCCTGTGAGCAGTGCTGGTCCAGGACTGAGCACTTTGATCCAGAGCAAGGCCATCCAGTTTCCAGAGGCTGGCCTGGCGTGACCCAGCCTTGCCCGTAGTCAGCTGGGGCTGTGGGTCTTGTCCAGGGGCTGTGGGTCTTGGAGGTGTGGACACTTTCTGGCTGCTTGTGTAGACTTCCCATTTTACTTACACTGGTCCACCACTAAAAACACCACACGTGGTTTTTAAACAGGGATTGGAGTCACTAGCTTTTTATAGTGTATCAGTCATGATTCCACATCACTAGGTATGTCTATATGGTATCTTCATGATGGAAATACATGTTATGGCAAAAACTGGGAGAATTTTTCCATTTTTAGATGTACTCTCCAATTTGAGGTATTTTAAACTCACATGTGTGCAAATACCCACTGAGTGATATTTAACATAGAATCTTTTTTAGATAGTGAAATTTTGGGGTGCCGAAATGGGTGCTTCATACATCCTGCATTTGAGATTTTTCAATACTGTAGTGATTCTTAAGATCCTTCTACTTGTGTTTCCTGAAAAAGGAGCCACTCAGCCAGGGCAGTAGTGAGGGACACCGTAACGCACTGTATTTTGTGCCTTTGTGTCGTGTAGTCTACAGTATGTTGGTGGAGCTTACTCTGTTGTACGGTACAGCTGAAGCAATCTGACTCTTCGTCAGCTCTTCTCCTGCAAAGAAATCAGCCTTTGCTGAGCAAAAGCTGGTCTCTTTGCTCTGCCGTCCTCATTGAGATTTATGGACATATCTGTGTGGCTTTGCCATTTTGTGTTTTCTTTAACACCCTTTCCAGAAAGGATCATTTTTATTTTCCAAAAAGTTTATGTGATTATTTTGAGGATTACACCTCTGTTGCCATGAAATAGTGAAATTCAGTTCTCTCTGTTTGTACACAGTTTTGTCTGTAGGCTCAGGCCCCCTCATCTGTGCTAATGAGGAGACCGGACTCCCTTTTTTGCACCTTCCTGCTGAGATAGACCCACACACGGCGGGCAGTGGGGTGGCTGCCGTGCAGATGGCCTGTGAGGGCGTGAGGGCTTTGCTGCTCAGAGACTGCCTGCCGTTCCCTTGTTTATAGTTGGAAGTTGCAGAATCTAAGCTCACGTTGGAGTTCCTTCAGGATGCGCACTAGAGTTAGGTCGTTAGGTTATAAATCCACCATAAGTCAGTTCGGTGTCCTTTTACAGGATTTCATGTAAAAAAAAGCTTTCCATTTTTAAACACCAGACGTCACTGAGCTATCAGCATTAAAATTCTGACAAAATTTCGAGCAGTCTTAAAAATTATGTTGCCTTTTTTTCTCAAAATATTTCCTCTCAGGTAAAGGTTGTGACAGGAAAGGATGGGCAGACTGGTACTCCTGTTGCTATAGCAACCCAGCTTCCGCCAAATGTTTCTGCTGCTTTTTCATCCCAGCAGCAACCGCTTCAGGTACTTTTCGATGGTTCTCAAATGTAGCCTCATCCCAAACTTTCCTTCATCCAGATATTTTAACCTTCAATTTTACTATTTGCTCTCCAGCATTTTTTTCCAGAGCCCATTCCTTATTTTTAAAAAATTAAAAAGTCTTCCTGCATATAAGATGATAAAATTAAGTTGCATGAGTAAATGACAACACGGATTTTAATGCATTCTTGTTTTTGTGTTGAGTGTGACGCAGTAGTACCTTCGCATGCCTGTCACCTAATACTTACCGTCCTGCTGAATGTGTACTCAGGATTCCTCGTGTGCTGTGTTTTAAATGTTGGTTCTTTCCTGTGTCTTCTATCTGTATTTTTAAGAACAGTGCAAAACAGAACAAGAAAAAAAAAAAAAAAGATTTAAGCAGGTGGTAACTTGATATTTTCCGCAGCTGGAAGAAACGCTGAAGTCAGGACCTTAGGCTCCACCCGGGTGTCCACTGAGTGCAGACTGAGTAGCGTTAATTGTTTGGAAACGAAATCATTCAGTGTTACATCAGTGATGCCAAGAACCTGAAAGGACAGGTCAGATTCTCCCAAGAGGGAATGGATGGTTCTTGCTTTGGAGAGTAGTTTCATCTCACGGTGATACATTTATTTTTTTAAACTTTTTTATTTTTAATTTTGCTATAATTTCAAACATATGTGAAAGTTGCAAAAAGAGTTTTCCAAAGAACTCCCTTTGTGCCCTTTACCCAGGTTCACCAGATGTGCACTTTTTGCCCCCCTGTATTGTGTTCACTCTGCTGTATGTATATACACACGTCCCCCCAAACTGGGCGACAGGCCGTTGCAGATACCGCGTCACGCACTTTTATCCCTGATGCTCCGCGTGCCTTAGGTGAGAGTATTCTCTTACCTGACGCGGTACAAGTCACGTCAGGACCACGACTAAGCCAGAGCTCTTATGGGGTTTTTGTGTCTTGACCTGATGGTGTCCTTTATAGAGTTGATCCTTACAGAGTGCAGGGGCACTGTCCCCACACACGCCACGTACAACTTTTGACTCCCCAAAAACTTAACTCCTGTTAGCCTGCTGTTGACTGGAAGCCTTACCGATAACCTAGTCGATTAGCACATATGTTGTCTGTTAATATGTTTTATATACTGTATTCTTCCAGTAAAGTAAGCTGGAGAGAAGGAAATCATAAGGAAGAAGAGAAAATACATTTACTGTTCCGTATGGAAAAAAATCTGCGTGTAAGTGGACCTGCGCGGTTCAAACTGGGATCGCCTGCTGTACGTAGTTGTCACGCCTCCTCAGTCTTCTTTAATCTGGGCCGGCTCCTCAGTCTTTCATGACCTTCACGGTTTTGAGTTTAGGCTGGTTATTTGATAGAATGTCCTTTGATACTGGATTGTGTGATGTTTCCTTGTGTCTGACTTGGGCCGTGTATCTCTGAGAGGAATAGCACAGAAGTGACGCTGTGCACGGCTCGTGCTGCCATCTTAGGAGGCCATGAGGTCAGTGTCCTCTGACTGGTGATGCTCACTTTGACCGCTTGGTGAGGCTGGTGTCCATCAGGCTTTTGCCGTGGAAGGTTCTTAGTTCTTCTTTGGTAAATGATAAATAATTTGGGGAAGATACTTTGAGACTCTGTAAATATCCTGTATCTCATTAAACTTTCAGCCACTAATTCCACCATCTGGCCAGAATCCGTTTTCACTTTAAAGATTGCAAAATGGATTTTCTAGCTCCGTTGTCCCTAATGCATTGATTGGTTGGCATCTTGCTATTACCAGTGCACTTTCCTTTTCCTCCACTTACATAGTCATACGTGGATTTTTATTTCAATCATTGGGTTATGTCACTAGTAGTATTTATTTAGACTTAATTCAGTAAGACCCACTCTTTTTCGTCTGCAGTCCTGTTGAGTTTTGCCAGCCTGACGGTCGTGTAGCCACTACTGTGGTCCAGAAGCAGCTCCGTCCGCCTCCCGGAGCCTTTGCTCTCTGCCTCTGTGAGTTTGCCTCTCCCAGAACGTAAGACGTCTAGATGGAGTCGTACCACATGTGGCCTCTGTCGCGGAGCGGCCACGCCGTGCCGTGTGCCGAGCGGTGTTTGGTGGCCTGGGTGTGCCTGGTCGGTCTCCGCTCACCTGTTGAAGGTCAGGTGTTGTTTACTTAGGAGTAAAGCTGTGTCGGTGTTCCGGAGGGGTTTGTGTGTGTGAACCTAGGCCTTTGTTTCATTTGGGGACACCCCTCGGCAGCAGATTGCCGGCTGGTGTAGTAGGTGTAGGTTCGAGTTGACAAGAAACCGCCAAACCCGCCCTGGCTGTGCCCTGCTGCGCTCTGCTGCCCCCAGTGGAGGGGAGGCCCGGTGCGTCCTCCCTGCTCGTCTGCGGTCTGCGGCCCGTTGCCGTGGTTGCTGTTTGTGTATCCTCTTTGGGAAAGTCTGAATCCTGGGTGTCACTGTTAGGTTTGAGGGCCCTTTGTATGATGTGAGTGCAAGTGCCTTGTCACATACAGATCTGCAGATGTTTTTTTCCCATTCCAAAGCTTGTCTTTCTCTCTTTTTATGGTTTGATGCAGTCTATTTTATCATTTTTTTGGTTTTATAGATTGTGCTTTTGACATCCTGTCTAAGAACTCTTGGCTCAGCCCGAGGTCACAGAAACCTGTATTTTCTCCTTGTATGGTTCTGTGTTTCACATGTACGTCCACGATCCCCTTTGAGTCAGGTGCTGTATTACGTGGCAGACATACGTGGAGGTTTGCTTTTCTGCATGTTGATTTCCAGTTGTTCCAGCCCCATTTCTTAAAAAGACCGTTCTGTTTCCATATATTGATCTTGCATCTTTGCTGAAAATGAGCTGATTCCTGTCTCTGTGGGTCTCTTTCTAGACTCTCCGGAATTCCCTTCATCTGTTTGTCTTGCTAATGCCACACGGTCTGGGCCACTGTAGCTTTGTAGTAAGTCTTGAAATCAGTGTGAGTTCAACCTTTTTCTTTTCTTTCTTTTTCTTTTTTTTTCTTTTTAATTGTTTTGATCATTCTAGTTCCTTTCCATTTTCATAGAGATTTTAGAATCTGCTCTGTCGATATCTGCGGAATTTTGATTTGGATTGCATTGAATCTGTTGACCACTTTTGGGGAGGAGTGATATCTTGACAATATTGAATCTTCCAGTCCGGGAATATGGCATATCTCTCCCTTTATTTTGGTTGTCTTTGATTTGTTTCATCAGTGTTTTGTAGTTTTCAGTATGCCAATTCTGTACATATTTTGTTAGATTTATACTCAGGTATTTTCCAGTTTTTCTGTGGTATTGTAAATGGTAGTTAAATAAAAAAAATTGAGATGTTCATTGCAGGTATGTAAGAATACAGGTGATTATTTGAACCTATATTCTGCAACCTTGGTAAACTCGTTTGTTAGTTTTTGGAGCTTTTTTGTAGATTTTATGGGATTTTCTACATAGAGAATCGTGTCTGCCAAGAAAAGCAAGATTTTTTTTTTTTCCCTATCTATATACCTTTTATTTATTTTTGTCTTTTTGCCTTATTGCCCTGCCAAGGACTTCCAAATACGCTAAGTGGAATGGTCAGAATACTTACTCTTACCTTCTTCCTAATGTTTGGGGGGAGCATTTAGAGTTTCGCTGTCAGTCAGGTGTGATAGTAGCTGCAGGTGCTGTAGCTGCCCTTCACCAGGTGAAGGAGATTTCTTTATTTCTAGTATTTATCATGAATGGATATTGAATTTTGTCCATTGGTATTTCTGCATCTGTTCGCATGATCATGTGATTTTTCTTCTTGGGTCTGTGAAGAAGGTGAGTTTTATCACATCGAGGTATAATTTATTGGTGGGGAAGGCACAGATCCTAAGTGTTAGAGCTTGTGGAATTTGTCAAGTGCCAGTGTAACCCACTCCCATCAGGTCTCCTTGTGCCCCCTCCATCATCTGCTGCCCAGCGCCCCCCCTTCTGTTACCATGTGTTTTGACCCAGTGGAGACCTTCAGTCTGGTCCTCATGCACTGTTGACATATCCTGGTCACTCTCTGAGCCCTTCCTTACTTGCTGGCACAAAATATTTAAGGTTCATCTTGTGTTTTCCTTGATCTAGCCCAGAATCAGTCGTTTCTGCAAGGGGCCTGGTCCCCTTTGGTGGGGAAGAATAATTTGAGCCTGATATTTAGTTGCTTCTTGTGATGAGTTTGACACAATCGAAGATAAGATCCTTTACATTTGAGATTGTGAGAACATGTATTAGCAGGGCATCTTTCCTGTTGATGCTTCATGGAATGTAATGTATTATTGTGTTTCTAGACCACATCGGTAAGTATCTGCCTAAGGACAGTGGGACAGTGGAAGACAAGGGGTGCCTGTCAGCTTATGAAACAGACGTGTGGCCTCCATGGTGACACAGATTAAACCACTATGACTTGCCATCACACTCACCAGATCACCAGAAATTAAACTGGACAGAATCTGCAGATGTAGGTCAGTGGGATTCTCATCTACTTTTGATGGGAGGGTAGCGCGGAGATGTTTGGAAACATTTTGCCTGACCTGGAAGAGGTGAGCGTGGGCAGACCCTTTGTCCCGACAGCGTGCTGTAAGAAGTTCTTGAGTGTCTCTGCCGGAAGCCAGGGATAGTAGTGTTCCTGGCGGCGCTGCTTGTAATAGCGTCCAACTGGAAAGAACCGGATGTCCACTGGCAGGGAGAACAGATCAGTGGATCGTGCACATTCGTACAGAGGAATGTCGACGAGGGCCATCAGTAGGGAAGGGGCTGGCCACAGCGCCAACGCGTGGCTGTGTGCGGGGCTCGGCCAGACTTGGGGGAACAGAGGGGTGTGTGGGGAGTTGTCTAGGAAGCAAAGCCAGAGGAGATACGGTGTGGCGACGAGTCTGCAGGTGACAGCATCACCAGATGTTCACACACAGCTCAGGAAGTGGGTGCCTTCATGGCGCCCAGGGTCTGAGGCACGGGCAGCAGTCTGTTTCCTGAGCCTGTGATGAGTACACAGGCAGCTGCTTTATTTTTATTTTTTTAAATTATTTATTAGAGAGAGTACAAGTGGGAGGGGCAGAAAGAGAGGGAGAAGCAGGCTCCCCGCTGAGCAGGGAGCCTGATGCGGGGCTCCATCCCAGGCCCCTGGGACCATGACCTGAGCCGAAGGCAGACGCTTAACGACTGAGCCACCCAGGCGCCCCTGTTATCACTCTTTTAAACTTTGTGTATTTATTTTTCTACTTTTCTTCTCCACAGTTTATTATGAAGAATTTCAAACAGAAAAGTTGAACAGTGTTCAGTGACAGCTCTATTCCACTATTTAAATTCTAATAATTTTACTGTGCATTTAAAATCACATCCATATGTTTTATAATTTCTTTTGTATGTATGATATATTTCATAATCAGATATTTAAGAGGCTAATAGAGGAAGACCAAGGGGTCTCCAGTTTGAATTACAGATCTTGGAGGCAAACACTAGTGGGTTTCTCAGGAAATAGGAGAATGGAGTCTGTCAGAAAAGAGTTGAAAACATGTCCTGGGACGCCTGGGTGGCTCAGTCGGTTAAGCGTCTGCGATCGGCTTGGGTCATGATCTCAGGGTCCCGGGATCGAGTCCTGCATCGGGCTCCCTGCTCAGCGGGGAGCCTGCTTCTCCCTCTGCCTGCCATTCCCTCTGCTTGTGCTCTCTTTCTCTTTCTGACAAATAAATAAATAAAATCTTTAAAAAAATATTTTTTTAAAAAAGAAAGAAAACATGTCCCTTGTTTTCTTTGGAAAAAACATCTCAGTGTGAGTTTTATTTACAACCAGTTGTAGAATTTTTAAATTGACCAATCTGTATTGACTAATGAAATGCTAGAAGTAAGTTCAGAACTTTCTGTATTACATCTGTATTTCTGTCTGCTTCCAGAAGATTTTGAGGGAGTACTATTGAGTGCAGGTGTCCTAGGTAAAGTAACGTGTATTCAGATACACATGTATGTATGTGTGTTCCTTTATAAGAAAATCCATCGTAAGTAGCGCCTTGCAGTGATTTTTCTGTTAGAGAAAATGAGTAGTTACCCATGATTCCATCCTTCTAATGCAGAAATTTTTGTTGGCTTAGTTTGTTTTGTTTTTAAGTAATCTCCACACCCAATGTGGGGCCTGAACTTACAACCCTGAGATCAAGAGTCACGGGCTCCACCGACTGAGCCAGCCGGGTGCCCCAAATATCTTTTATATTACATCTGTACCAGTTGACTGAGTGTATTTATGCTTTTGGAAAATGTTATTTCATTTAACAAATAGTCCTTAGGTATTACTCACTTTTAATAATTCTCATTCTAGCAGCTCCTAATATGCCATCATTTTGAGGAACTGCAATTCAGTAAATTATTTTTCTAATTTTAAGTTATATCTTTTTTATTTAGAAAAAACTCACAGGAGCGGCATTAGTGAATCAGGAAAGTCTCAGTATCTTTACGATACTTACTATATGTTGTCACTTTGTTTTCAGGTAAAAGCGCTGCTAGAAATACGCAAATGGTCCTGGTGTTATTTTGGCCTGGTCAGCACTGTTGTGCCTTCTGAACAAGAGTTTAAGACATATTCTCAGGATGAATTTCATTATTTGTAACTAGTTAAAGGACTTTTAATAGCAATCTAATCGGTTGCTAATTAAGCTCTACAAATAAATATAGAGTTCTCAGTTCATGTGTGTATTACTTCATTTCTAAAAGCCTTTGAGGTGGTATTTGCTAGAGTGCAGTTGTATACAAAATAATACTATTTTATTTGTTACTTAGATTTTATTTTTTTTTATTTTTTATTTTTTTTTAAAGATTTTATTTATTTATTTGACAGAGAGATAGAGAGAGAGAACAAGTAGGCAGAGAGACAGGCAGAGGGAGAGGGAGAAGCAGGCTCCCCACCAAGCAGGGAGCCCGATGCGGGGCTCGATCCCAGGACCCTGGGATCATGACCTGAGCTGAAGGCAGCTGCTTAACCAACTGAGCCACCCAGGTGCCCTGTTACTTAGATTTTAAACAATCATCCTCATTGGAGATTACTTTTCGGTGCTTATGATGTTAGAGAAAATGGATAATTGTAGCTCTTTGACCTTACCCTACTAATGCTATCTTTTTTTTTTTTTTTTTTTTAAGATTTTATTTATTTGGGAGAAGGAGAGAGACAGAAGGAGCAGTGGGGAAGGGCAGAGGGAGGGAGAAGCAGGCTTCCCGCTGAGCAGGGAGCCCGATGCGGGACTCGATCCCAGGACTCTGGAATCATGACCGGAGCCGAAGGCAGATGCTTAACGACTGAGCCACCCAGGCGCCCTCAAGTTTATACTTTAAAGACTGCAGTATGTTTCCCAGTAGAATACTCAGGAAGACAGTGTAAGAGAAAGCAGAGTCATTCTGACAGCAAGAGTCCGGGGGCAGGGGGTGTTGGGGTGGGGGGTGGACCACAGCGAGGAAGGCGGGAGAAGAGAGGCCGGCCCTCCCTGCCCGTGTCTGTGATGAACACAAGTTGTTTATTTCAGTGACATCCAGTGTTTCGACCTTTTCCTGTGGACGCCTAGTCCCCCAGCACCGTTTTTGGGAAGACTTTCCATCCCCTTTGGGGGCTGTGCAGCCTTGAGGGGATGACTGGGCGGTGTGAGCGTGCGTCCCCTGGGCTCGGCCTGGCTCTTGTCATCTTCCCACCCGTACACGGCGCGACACCGCCCCAGTGGCCCGGCTCCGTCCAGGGATGCCGAGTCTGCCCCTCCTCCTCCTCTCTCGACACTGTGCTTTCAGTTCACGGACTTTGTATTCCAGATAGTTTATTTTTCAGTTCTGGCATCTCCATTTGGTTCTCTTTCTTAATAGTTTCTTCTTTCTCTTGTTCTTCTTGCAGTATGTTTTCTTTATGTCCTTGGGCATACTTCTTAAAGCCACTGTCAGATCCTTGCTGCTAAGTCCAGCATTTGCGTTGCGTGGGGTTCGTGTGTATGAACTGTACTCTGAGTATGGCTCATGTTTTCCTGTGTCTTTGTGTTTGGGAGAGATTTTGGATGTCATGAATGAGAGGCTATAGGGACTCCGGTTTCTGTTACAGTCTTCTGAAGAGTATTGATCAATTCTGCTTTTGTAGTTAACGTGACTGAATTTTAGTTCCCCTGAGGTAGAGCACCTGAAATCTTGGTATGCTTCTGTTGGCCTGTGCTTGGAGTCTGTGTGCCCGCTTTAGGGGGCAGCCAGAGATTCGGGAGAGAACTTGGGGCCTCCCTGGGTCCAGCCGTCTCCTGGGGTGATTCCCCCTTCCTTTGGGGTGGTTTCGTGCTCTCTGTCCTAGTGGTCTTCAAGCCAGTGAGGCTCTGTGTGTCTGGTTCTGGGCCGGTCCACACAGCACAGGCTGGGGCCTGCCGTCACGCCAAATGCCGTGAAGCTGTAAACCTCTCCTCTTTCCATTCCTTTCTTTCAGGTGTCCAGTCCCATTCTCCAGAGCTCATGTCTGTCTGGAGTATGTGCAGTCGAATAGGAATCACTTGGCCATTACTGGACACAGAACCCTTTATCGGTTTCTTTTATTAAAAAAAAAAAAAAGCTTTCTTTTGATTATAAAAGTATGTGCTCATTGTAGGATATTTGGAAGATCTAGAGAAGTGTACACACGCGAATTATAAATTACCTATAATCCTATCCCCAGAGATAACCACTATTCACATACCGTGTGTATTTCAAATCATTCTTTTCTTTCCTCCCTCCTTTCCCCTCCCTCTCTTCTTTCCTGCCCTCATCTTCACTAAACATAGATAGGGGTGCTTGCTTTCCCCTCAGTCAGTCACTGCACCTGTCCCCATGGGGGGCCCTGACCTGCGGTGTGGCTGGGGTGCTGGCGGAGAGGCACCCCCCGGGGGCACTTACCTGGTGTCGGCGTGTGTAACTTCGGCACTTAGAGAGCCTGGCTAAGTAGAGTGGACAGAGTGGGACCATGAAAACAGTTAGCAGCTAGTGCTTGGTAAACGTCATTCTTAGCACCTAGCAGCCCCGCAAGGATGGTGCAGAGATGCGAAGGCGTGGGGCGCCCCGACTCGGCCACTTCCCGTGTGTGCCAGAAGCTCTCCGTGTCAGCGGTGCACGTCACCTGGATGCGTGTGACCCAGCATCACCCAGCTAGGTGGGGTGCTCGCTTGTCACAGGTGACAAGTTCATCAGATCGCTGTCTGCCAAGTAGGGCTTTCGTGTCATTTTCCAGGAGGAAGAAATTGTCCACCTTTCTTTTTCTTACTCAGCTTTTGTGTCTTGGGGGGCAAGTGATGACAGGCAGCGTGACTGACAGGGAGGCTCAGCTGTCGGATTGAGGACTGGTGTTTCCCGACACTGGCCAGTCCTGTGCCTTTTCTGTTCATTTCTGAGGGAATGTAGATCTGCACTGATAGGGACTCCATTTAAAACCAGAGTAAGATCTTTCACGAGTCCTTTTTTTTTCCTCCAGAGGTAAGTTAGAACTTCAAGTTCTTTATTATATATAAACATACATTACGTGCATTGGGCAGATAACATTTCTCCAGTCAGAGAGTAGGGAGGCCAGTGTGTGGAATAATCACGATAGTTTAGTTCATACCCGTTCTTGTAGGGCACCTACACGGTCAGAGTCTCATGTTTTCCTTTTCCCTTTCAGCAGCCAGCCCTGGCAGGGGCCCTTGTGGCGGGGGCCGGCAGTGTGGGAGAGACGGACCCCTTCAAGAGGCAGCAGGCGGGGACCCCGGCAGGTACGCCCTGGAGCACCGGCCCGAGTGGCCTGAGGGGACATACAGCGTAGCGGCCACATGAACGCTGACGTGCTTAGTTTTGGTGACTTTCTTTCCACTTTGAGAATTAATTGTTTTGTGCTGATTCTCAGCTGAAGAGAACATGTGTGTGGCTGTACGTGTGTGTGCTGAAGGTAGAAGTTTGCCCATTGAGTGCGCTGGCGGGCTCTTAGTCCTCATGGTAGGATTGAGGGTAAAACTGCCTTATTTTTCAAGTTGTCACTCATATTTTTTAAACTGAATTTTTTCTTCAAATTATAAAAACACACATTTTATGTGAAAGATGTGGGCAGTCGAGGAAGGTGTGAGTCGAGTCTCCCTCTGCTTTGGTGTTCCCTTCCTGTTCCCCAGCCACAGAGGTAGCTGCTGCTGACGTCTGCGTGCCGGACCTCCTGCCCGCAGGCTTGCGTTGTTCCACGCGGTCATTCTGAGGGAACGGGAGTGCGCTTCCTCTGCCCTGTTCTGTCGCCAGCAGTAACTTCCTAGGCCGCCTGCTCAGGACCACAGTCTTCCTGACGGCTGTGCATTCCTCGAGCACATGGGGGTCCTTCCCTCATCACACCCTCGGTAGTCCTTTTTGTTACCACCTTTTTCCGTGAACACGGGATTGAATTCCTACTCCCAGATTTTTTTTGACATGTTTGTCACCGTATCTAAGGGAGAAGCTCCTAGAAATGGAAGTGCTCAGTCAGAGTACATGGGGGACGCACGTGGCCCTGCAGAAGGGCCAGCCCTTCTTCAGTCCCATCTACAGTTTCTCGTGCTCTCGTGTTTTGGCCAGTTTATGAAGCATGATCACTCTTCTGGTCTTTGTTGATCTGCTGGGTAAACACAGGTCTTCTGTTGTGCTGTGGAGCTCTTCAGTTTGGATGAGGTTGCTCGGTCCCTTGCCTTGTCATTAACTCTTTGTGACTCTGTCCCTCTGCTCAGCCATTTCTGCTCTTTGCCCGTTCTGTGTGTCTGGTTGCTGGCACTTCTCACGTGAACTTGGAAGACTTTTCCACGTGGCAGCCCCGCCAGGCTCTCGCCCACACGTGTGCTGCAGACACCGCAGTCTCCTGGGGTGTCACTCGCCCTTGCTTTTGTATGAGGCTGCTTCTTACAGTTGCGAAATTTTAATGGAAAGAAATTATCAACCTTAGCTTTTCTGGCTTCTGGATTTTGGTTCACATATGGAAGGGCCTCCCTGTTCAAAGACTATAAAAACACTGACACATGTTTTTTCTACTACTTCTGTGGTTTTGTTTTTATATCAAACTGCACCTTTTCTGAAAATTATTCTAGAGCAGTCTAAGCGGCCTCGGCTTGAAGTGGGCCACCAGGGGGCAGTTTTCCAGCACCCGGGGGCGAATGCAGGGGTTCCTCTTCAGCAGCTAATGCCGACAGCTCAAGGTAAGGCCCAGCGCAGCACGGGCCCTTCTAGCTCAGAAAGAGCGTGTGCAGGGAGAGGCCTCGCGGCCCGGCCTCTGGCCAGCACTGGCACGGTCGCGGCAGGCGGTCAGAGTGGCTTCTGGGGCTGGGGCCTGGCTCTGAGCTCCGGGGCGGGCAGGGAGAGGGCCTGTGCGGGAGCCGGGCCTCTCCTTGTCCTTGGGCTCCCCTCCTTCGCTCGCCTGCGCGCTCGTGGTTGCTGCCACGCTCGGGGCGCTGGTTGCCGTGCCTGTTGTGCTTGATGCGAGCTTGCAGGGGCCAGGCGCCTTTCTGTCCTTCTTTGTGTGCTCATTTGTAACATCAGAGCTATCGTAATAGGAGTTTCCGCCGGCAGAATTTCCCGTTGGAGTGTGTGATGGCTCTGAGTAACGGGTCTGTGACGAGCACCGGGACGTGAGGTCGCCGTGTGGTACGGTGCTCCGGGCCCCAAACTCAGCGCTGCTGGGCTGTTCCTGTCTTGTAGGAGGGATGCCTCCCGCCCCCCAGGCCGCTCAGCTCGCCGGGCAGAAGCCAAGCCAGCATCAGTACGACCCGTCCACGGGGCCGCCGGTGCAGAACGCCGCCAGCCTGCACACCCCGCCGCCGCAGCTGCCCGGCAGGCTGCCCCCGGCCGGCCTCCCCGCCGCGCCCCTGCCGCCAGCACTGCACTTTCCTCAGCAGCCGCAGGTGGTGGAGCCTCACGCGCAGCTCCAGGTCCCGGCGAAGACGCAGCAGCCAAACGCCCCCGTCCCCGTGCCCCCACCCAGCCAGCTGCCCGCTCCGCCGCCGCAGCCCGTGCCGCAGGCCCTGCACGCCCCGATGCCTGGGAAGGCGCAGATGCAGGCCGCTCAGCTCTCGTCCCAGCCGCAGGTACGTGGTGGGCGCCTGTCCTGTTGGTGAGCGACAGAAGAAAAGCCGAGCTGTACGCTGCACGCCGCCCCGCCCTCCAGGTGGCTTGCTGTCCGCTTGGAACCAGCACGTCGCCCAGCGTTCTTTTGTCCGGCTCTGTAGCCGCAGTTACGTTGTGGAGACGCCAGCGAACAGCACAGGTTACTTGCTGCTCGTGGTTTGGCGGCTGTGCAGAGGCCGGCGTGGCCGTTGTCCCAGCTGACGCGTCCAGTGATGCGGGGCGGGTGGCAGGCGCCCGCCCGCCAGTGTGCGAGGGGGGCTGTGGGAGTGCGGGGCTGCTCTGGGCTGCATGGCTAAGCGAGCCAGTGGGGACGCTTGTCCACGCCCGGCCGGCTGCTGGGCCCCCCACGGACGCCTCCCCCTCCTGGGCGCTCTGCGACGCCCCTCCTCCCTCCTGAGTGCTGGGAAAGTGTACAGGGAGCTGCTCACCGTTCCTAAGGAGCAGTGAGACCCCGAAAGTGAGTGCGAACCACCGGGAGCCCCCAGGGACGGCAGGTGGTGCTCTCAGAGCATTGTCTTGGCCTGTGCGATTGAGTCAGCTGGGAAGGCTTCCCCTCTCTCTTGCCGTTTCCCTCATGAACAAGGGGCTTTCCTAGGGGGGCTTTCAGGTCAGGGGCTTTATGGCTATTTGAGATTGATGGCGAGCTTTGACCTTGTGTGGTGGTGGGGTAACCGCATACTTGCCCTGTGCGCACCACATACGGGGCCGCAGGCACTGTGGGGAGACTTCATTGGCATCGTTTTATTTTCTCTGCCCGGCAACCCTAGGGTGTAGAATCTTTATTATCCCCATTTTACCATAAAAAGACCCGAGTGGCTTAAGTAACTTGGCAGGATCATGCAGCCCGTGGCTGGAGGAGCTAACTGCGCCCTGACGGATTCTGGATCCTTCCATGCAGGTCTGCGTGGCCGCTCTGTGCGTACCCTGGGGACCCACCACCGCTTTGGTTACATTTTTATGGAAACAGTCTGTTTCCAGTACTTTGTCTCATTGAGCCGCACAGCTGACTTCAGGCAGCACCGGCGTTTTGCTTGGGTTCCTTTACTTGCCCTTGTTGTTGAAAGGATCAGCTCCTTACAAAACCCATGGAAACCTGTCCCTCCTAGATTGGGTAGGGCTGGCAGACGTTTCCTGGGAAGGGCCCCAAAGAGGGGACGTGAAAACGCGTCAGGCCTGCAGGCCACGAGGTCTCCGCTGCCCTCACTGAGCTCTGCTGTGGATGGCGAGCAGCCCCAGAGGACAGAGGTGAGGGCTCTGGCCAGGTGCCACTGGAGCTTTCTCCCAAGAGCGGGAGGCCGGCCGCGGTCGGAGGAGACGAGGTGAGGGGGCGGCAGAAATGGCACACCGCCTGGGTACAGAGAGTGTTTCTGTCGGTGTCCTCCCCGGGCTCCAGGTTACAGACGTGCCTTGTACGTTGTGGGTAGCACCTTGGCTTCTCTGCTCTCTGCCCCCCGCCCAGCATTCCTGTAGGAGCTCAGCTTTGTCCACAGTCAGGGTGGAAGGCGGTCCCCTGCTGTACACAGAGTTTTAACCTGACAGACTGCCTGCCGTGAGAGGGGCACGCGGAATCGGTGTTCACTTTTCAAGGGAAAGGTACAAGATGAGCATTCGGTATTTTTCAGTTAAGAAGAAGCTTATGCAGTTACAAATTCTAAAAAATAATTTAAACAGGAGAAACAGCTACAAAAAGCAAAAAACAAGAAAAGGCTTCCATGGGATAAGACGGCATATGAAAGCCGGGTTTGTGACGCACCCCTCGTGCCGCTTTGTGGAGTGAAGGGATGCGTTACACTTGGCGGGCGTGGTCGGGCAGGTGTTCATGCGCTGTGTGCGCGTAACTCCTTTGCTCCGCTGCGGGAGGGGCTCCCCTGTGCTCACCTCTGTGGGCGACGCGGTCTCTGGCATGTGGCTGCACGAGGGGGGCTGAGGTCTCCTGTTCACTGCCGGCCTGTTTTCTGCCTGCCAGACGGTGGCGTCGACAAGAGCCCCCGTGGACCCTGCCCAGCCCTGTCAGCGGCCCCCGCCAGCGGCCTCTTCTACCTCGTCCGCAGCTCCTGCCGGCGGCTCGGGCCCGTCACCCGCACGGGTCTCCGCGGGGAATAGACCCTCCTCGGCAGCCAGCAAGTCTCTGTCTCCGGTCACCTCCCGGTCCCCGGGGGCAGCCGTGTCAGCACCCCCAAAACCACAGAGCCCAGCTCAGAATGCCGCCCCGCCCCAAGACAGCTCTCAGGATAAGGTGGCAGAACAAATAGCACTGGTAAGTGCACTTGGAATGCCAAGAACGTTGTCAAATGTGCTGTAGTTTGTGAAGCTTACTTGATTTCAGTTTCTGCAAAGGATGCAGTAGTTTAAAACCAAGCACTCGGTAATGAGGACAGTCAAACATGGTTTCTGATCAGTTAGAAACCAGGGTTACAGCCGGGAAGCCTCTCCCATCCTGGTGGAAGTGGGCTTGTGGGGGGCACGTGCTTTCTGTGCTGACCTCACAGGCGGTGAGGCCCGGGCTGCAGGGCGGGGCCAGGAGGACTGCCGAGGCCGGTGTGGCCGTGGCCCGGCACCCCAGTTAGCGCTTGCCGTTTGTGGGGTGACTAAGCAGTTGTTTAAATTTCATGGGGGGAATTAAACATAGCAAGACCGGTACGGTGTTGCAACCCTAGTGTTCCCTGTTGTCTGGTGCTCACTCAGGGATAATGTGTGGCCTGTCCCTGCCCTTCCCAGTGGTTTTGGAGCAAGGGCCAGGCCTGTGTAGTTTCCCTTGTAAGTGCTCTGGTGTGGACAGTGGCCTGTGTGTTCTGTCTGTGCTTTGGAGACGGGGTGTGGCCATTGCTTCCCCTGCTTCTGGGGAGGGGGGCATGCCTGCCGACCTCTCTAGGGCCACTTTCGAACTTTGTGTCCAGTCCTGTCTTTGTTACTGAGGCTTCCCGAATTTGGGGTCTGAACTAGTGGAATGCACTTACTAATCACGTGGGGACGCACCCCACCCCTGTGCTCCTTGCAGGAAAACCAGATCCATCAGCGAATAGCAGATTTGAGGAAAGAAGGCCTTTGGTCCCTCAGGCGGTTGCCCAAACTGCAGGAGGCCCCGCGCCCCAAATCGCACTGGGACTACCTGCTGGAGGAGATGCAGTGGATGGCCACAGACTTTGCCCAGGAGAGGAGGTGGAAGATGGCCGCGGCCAGGAAGGTGGGTGAGGCACGCGCGGTGGCACTTGTCGGCTCGTTCACACTGCCGGACGTGGGAGCGTCCAGGCCAACTCGGAGGGGTCTGGCTCCGAAACACGAAGAGTGCTCTGGCACTGTTAGGAAGTAAGTGTGCGGTGTGGTTTGCTTGTGAGGGGCTGTCTGCAGAGCTCCGGTGTGGACACTGGGGGGCAGACACGTCCTGCATTTTGGTTCTCCTTCTTGCCAGTCTCTCCTGGCGGTTGGAAAGCCTGCAGCCCCCAGACCCAGGCTGGGGCCGGGGTGTTATCATGCAGGAGCTGAGGAGGTCAGGGTTGGGAGGGAGCAGAGAGGCTGGTCGGCTGGTGGGCAGCTTGGGGGCCCGTCCTGGGCCTTCAGGCTGCCCACTGCCCTGGTCTTCTGTCCAGCTTCCCCCCAGTTCTGGCTTAGGATTTGTTTCCTTCTCACTGGTCCCAAAGCAGACGCCCAGTGCTGGGGAGCCTCTAGCAGATGGCACTGCCGCTACTAGGAATGCGGAAAGGGACAGAGTTCCAGAAACCTTAGGTCTCAGAGTACGAAGCAGCTGTCCTCATGTACGTGTAGATGGCTCTGGGCCCTGCTTCTCTCACGTCACCGCACCACCGTCTGTTCCTCACGGCGGAGCTGCTTTCTTTTCATTTCCCGTGCTCTCAGGCCTGGGGAGAGGTCCCGTGTGCCCTGCTGACCACCTCCCTCTCTGAACTCTGCTTTCCCTATGTAGGCGGGGGTCTTAAATCAGATGCATGGAATCCAGAAAAACCCGATTGCTCCTGAGGCATGCTTTTTTTGTAAAGGAGGATGGTCCTGAGCATGTGGGCACCAGGTGGACAGGGCTCGGCAGCGGGTGCTGCCCTCTCCTGGGAGAGACTGCAGACCCCGAGCAGGAGGCTTTGTGCCAGGGGTGTGGTTGGACCAGGATGAGGCCCTGAGGAGTCTGTGGGAGGGGGGCCAGCCACAGTGTCCAACAGGCCCCCCAGGGAGCTTCTCCCCCCGGCGTGGGGGCCCACAGCCAGGCATGCTCAGGCTCACAGCCTGTCTGTTTCCAAGTTCCTTCTCAGCACCTTTTTGAGGACTGCTGGTAGGATGTAAGAGCACAGGTCCTGGAAAGCGGCTTGGGATTTAAAGGAAAAGCCTTGGAAACTATGAATCGTCCCACCCGACAGTTTGCGTGCCTAGCAGCAGGTCAGTGCATCTCACTGCATTCATGCGGTGCAAGGGATGCCTGTTGAAGGAGCTACTCTGCTTGATGAAAAGGTGTTAATCATACGTCAAACGAGGAGAGACAGTTGTAACACAGTATGGTATACTCTTTGGAGAAAAATAAGCGTATTTGGTAAAATGACCATTTGTAGAAAGTCAAGCCGGGTGGTGCTGGTGTGTGTCCTGCGCCCGCCAGGCCGACGAAGGTGCAGCCCCTGCGCATCGCGCACTTGCGTCCGCCTGCCGCAGCGCGGTGCCAAGTCCGGCCTTTGGTTCCCTAGCTCATCAGGACCGCGGTGCGCCACCACGAGGAAAAGAAGCTTCGTGAGGAGAGGGGAAGGAAAGAGGAGCAGAACCGACTGAGACGAATCGCTGCCTCAACCGCCAGAGAAATAGAGTGTTTTTGGTCAAATATTGAACAGGTAAATCCTGGAATTTGCACGGGGTCCTGAAAACCTAGGCTGTGCCTTCTGCCCGTGCCTGGCCGAGAGACGCGCTAGCCCAGGCAGGTCGCGCCCGCGGCGGCAGCTGGGAGAGGCGCGTGTGCCCGAGGTCCTTCTGTGCTCGTGTTTGCGCGCGTGGCTGCGAGCTCCGTGCGGTTGGCGAGGGGCCGTCCAGTGTTTCCTTCGGTGTGAGCGCTAGGCACGGAGGGCGGCTGGTTTCCTGCCGCGCGTGTCCTGGTGCAGAGCATGCCCCCCGCCCAGCCCCCGTGGGACTCGGGTGGCGCGTGGTGCACAACACCTGACTACCTGCCAAACCGAGACTTTCATCTGAAGTGACTTGAAGTGACGTTGTCCGTGACGTCCATCCTCAGTGACGTCTTTATTCCACTCTTTGTACTCAGGTTGTGGAGATAAAACTACAAGTAGAACTGGAAGAGAAAAGGAAAAAGGCCTTAACCTTACAGAAGGTTCCCAGGAGAGGTGGGATACGTTTTTAAAAGCCTTCATGTTCCCGACGGCTCTTTGGCCTCCCTGCTTGCCCGCAGCTACCCGGGGGTGGCACCGGGGCTCTTGCTCGCCCCACCGGGCTCGTGCTCTGCCCGACGCCACGCTCCCCCGCGCAGCTGCTCAAGCTGTGTGCCTCAGCTCGCTGAGGTTTGCTGGCACGAGTCGGCACCCCAGGCTCTCTGATCGGCTCTGGGGCCGTCTCGGGACTGGGGCTCCTGTCCCCTGTGGCCAGTGCCGGACGCTGAGATGAACTCCCGCAGGCGTCTGCCCCCCGTGGGGCACTTCGGTGGTCGGAGCACAGCCTCGGCAGCACCTCCCCATCACCGGACACCGTGATGCGTGCCAGGCACCGCAGGAGCGGCTGTCGTGGGGCGGGGGGCATGGGGTGTCTCAGTCTGTTGGTGAGGGGGTGGGGGCGGAACGGTGGGCTGTGCCCAGACTCACACACCCGGGAGGTTGTAGAGCGCGTAGAAGACGCACGTTGCCAGTTAGCTCCCCGGTCCCTCTCCAGATCAGAGACGTGTGGAGAGCTGCCAGAGAACTCTGTAGGCTCGGGGCTGGCGGTGTGTTGCCGCCCCGGTTCCCAGAGGGGAGGAGGCGGAGCTCACGCTTGCTGTCTTCCTCCCGTGAGGAGGTGCCCGTGGGGCGCGGCCTACACAGGAGCTCCGGTGAAACTGAATCATGTTCCTTGTCTCTAGGAAAAGAGTCGAGGCCTAAGGGGCTTGACGCGTTGCCAGAAGCTTTCCTGGTAAGTTGAGGACTACTGTACTAGGTAAGAGGGAAACCGTGGAGAAGACACGGTGCCTGATAAAGCAGGGTCCCTTTCTTTGTCTGGAGAAGCGTGTACGTCGTCCGTAGCGTTCTCCTCCGTTACAGAGTCGGTTTACTCTGGGGAAGAAGCTTGGTTCTTAGTGTTAGGCTCCCATAGGGTGTTGATCTGGGGACAAGGGAAGACATGGTGACTGGACGTAGTCCCACCTGCCTGCTGCCCAGCGCCTCTCCTGTACCTGGTGGCAGTGGGGGCTGGCGTGTTTGTCCCGGGCTCGCCACTGCCTTCCCGGGAGCGTGTGAAGTAGACGTTTCTGCTTTGGTTTCCCATTCTGTGTTTGCGAGTTTTGTTCTCTGTTTCAGGAGTCGGGGTTGTCTGGAAGGAAGAGGAAAGCTAGCACGTCTCTGACTGATGACGAAGGTCTGTCTCCTGGTACTCTCTTGCCGTCTGCAGGGCGGGCTCTCTGAGACTCAGGCCCAGTGCTTGCTCCATGCTGTCACGGTGCCTGCTGGCCCAGTGACTTGTGTCGTCGGGGGCCAGGCGCCTTGGGGTCTGGGAGGGGGTCTGCAGAAACGAGCCAGACTGTGGAGGAGGGAGAGCACAGGGCCGCTCGTGGACATTTTGTTTGCGTGGAGGAGTCAGCAGGGGAGGGTGGAGGCAGGCAGGAGAAAAGGCGTAGTCTGGTGGCAGGGCCCCCGGGGGCAAGCGCTTGTGCTCAGATGGGGGGCAGGCCGTAGCTGGGCTGGCTCTGCCGTAGGTTGCCGGTGGGTTTTTCTCACCCAGAGCCACGTCTCTGCTGGAGGTGAGGTACGGGGTGCGGGGCCAACCTAGTTTGAGGTGGTGGTTGCACAGGACGGGAGCCAAGCTGAGGGAACGGCATGCCGAGCAGGTGGCTGGGGCCCCTGACGTGGGCGATGACAAAGTCCTCGTGACCCCGGACAGCCTGCTCCTGGGTTTTTCTGCTGTGGGGTCAGCAGGTGGATGAGAAATTTGACATCACTCCGTGTTCTGCTGGAGTAGGTCCGTCGTGTAAGGAAGAGCCAGGCTGTGTTTCACACCCTGCTCACTTAGTACACCCGCACTTCCAAATTTAACCGGAGAAACAAAAAGGTCTCGTTGAGCTCTCTCGTAGCTGTGCAAGTCAGTCTGGAGCCTGGTAGTGTTTCATGAGCAGTTGAGAAGGCGCAGTGAGGTCTGTGTCTCTGACGTCTGGTGGTGACCGTTTCAGTGGAAGACGAGGAGGAGACCATAGAGGAGGAAGAAGCTAACGAGGGGGCCGTGGACCACCAGGCAGAGCTGTCCAACTTAGCCAAAGAAGGTAGGCTATGAGCGTCTCACTGGAGATGCTCTTAGGAAGCGAGTGTGCACACAAGAACGTGTGACATCTAAAAACCCGATACAGTCCTCGAGCGCTGGTGTCAGGGCCACACCGGCAGTGCAGGACAGAGTGCGTGAGCGCCGCGTGCTAGCCGGTGACCTGCCCTGGTGGCTCGTTTCCGCTCTGGCTGCCTGCCACTTAGCACGGCCCGGCGTGCCGCTGGGCTCGCCCGGGGACACGGCATCTAAACGGCATCGCGCCCTGGCCTTGCCGCTCCTTCCCTCGGCTCTCCTGGCCCCGAGCTTCGTCCGGCGGTAGTCGCTGCGGCTTCGCCAGCCCTCACTGCTGAGCTGCGTTCCAGATGTGA
>NW_022589794.1:2396181-2482817 GCF_004348235.1 Phoca vitulina
GTCGGGGCGCTGCTGCCCACCCGGTGAGGGGACACGGCGTCTCCGCGTGCCTGCGGGCGGCGCCTCTCTGAGAGGTGACGAGGTGTGCCATCTGGTCGTGGGCGCCTCTTTTTCGTTACGGTCTGTCTTTTCCACGTCAGTTTGCAGGCGTGGGTTGTGTGTCCCACAGGGGGCTTCTCTGTGGTCACATGCATCACAGTGGCCCCCTCCCGGCGCATGCCGTGTGTTTCCAGTCTCTTTGTGGGGCCTTCTGGGGAACAGGCGTTCTTAATTTTAGCGTAGTTGGATTTATCAGTCTTATTTTAAAAAAATCCCTTTTTACCTCAAGATCATGAGGTGGTTTTCCTGTTTGTCCACAGATTTTTTATTTTACTCGCATATCGATGTCTCCGATCCATCAAGAATAAGCTTTTGTCTCTTGTGTGGAATAAGAGTGCAATTTTTTTTCTTTTCTTTTTCTTTCTCCAAAACGGATCCCAGTCGTCCTGGCACCATTTGAAAGGCCGGTCTTTGCCCCAGCTGGCCCCGGCCAGCTCAGATGGCAGGCAAGTTTGTGGAGCGTAGGCTCTTTCCCGAGCTCTGTGGTGCGGCCGGTCCGCCCGCGTGTCCTTGGGCTCCGTGGTCGTTCCCGAGAGCTGGCTAGGGGGTCCTTGCACCTTAGTCTTCTCAGGACGTCCTTGGCTGCCTCGGGTCTCTTCCCGGTCCGCCTCAGGATCCGCTCATCCAGTTTCAGATGGACATCCATGGGGACTGGTGGCCTGGAGTCAGGGTGATAGCCGACACGTGCATCTTGACGAAGCTGAGCTTTTCTGTCCCTGATCGCAGCGTACCTGTCCGTCCGTTCGCGCAGGTCGCCTTCGAGAGCCTCCAGGGACATTTTATGATTGTGTATTTTTTTGTGAGGTTAATATCTAGGTGCTTTGTTTCAAAGTTGTAGTGAGTGGTGTGTTTGCTGAGTTTGGGAGTGCAGCTCCCAGGGAGCTCACCCCCCGTGGGCGTGGCCTCTCGGCCTCCGGAGAGCCGCTCTGCCTGTCTAACCGGGGCCCTCTTGCTGCGCTCCTTGCAGGGAGCGATGGATTTAGACGTTCTGCTGCGGGCGCCCCGCATGTTTGTGCTCTGGAAGGGAGCCCCTCCTCCTGCGCGGCTGTTCCCTCCACGGCTCCGGCGCTCCTCGGGGCCTCCTCGGGGCCCTCTTTGTGTTCTTGCTGCTGCGGCTTTCCAAGGACAGTGTGGGCCTCCAGTGAGTCGGAGTCCGTGGGCGGAAACGGAGGAACCCGGCTGGGAGTCTGTTCGGGCAAGCTCTTTCTGCAGAAGGGATCGCAACCTTTTTACATGCTTTTTACAGCATTTTTTTGCTTTATTTTTGTTTGACTTTTATTTGATGTTTCCTCTTTTTCGTATTACCAATTATTTCCCGTTGATGGTGTTTTTATTATTATATTTATGAGGTTATAGCTTTTACTTTTCATTTATGAGATTATTTTAGAAATCTTAAAAATTCTTTTATGAGTAAAAATTGAGTTTTTTCATGCCATGTCCAAGATTCTCATATTTATAAAGAAAGTGCCTTAGACCCAGTATCAGTAACGGGCAATAGTTACTTTTGGAAAAAACTAACTGCAGGAGGGCTGCAGCTTTGTTTTCTTCCCAGCTGGTTGCCACTCTGGTGTGAGCTAACCCCCTTTCTTCCCGCGATCCTTTCCAGCTGAATTGCCCCTAATCGATTTGATGAAATTGTACGAAGGAGCTTTTCTGCCCAGTTTCCAGTGGCCGCAACCTAAGCCTGACAGTGAGGAGGCGAGTGAAGAAGAAGGTCTGTGTTGACATCTTTCAAGAACTCACCCATAAAGCAAAAGCCAAAATACGCAGAGGAAGGGTGTTCTTACAACAGGATTTAAGTCACCTTCATTTCCTTTTAGTCTGAAGGAAGAAAAATATGCGAGCGATTATGTGGGGGCACCTGGGTGGCTCAGTAGGTTGAGCGTCTGACTCTTGATCTCAGCTCAGGTCTTGATCTCAGGGTTGTGAGATGGAACCCATGTTGGGCTCCATGCTCGGCGTGGACCCTACTTAAAAAAACAAAAAGTAAATAAAATGAAATAAAAATATGCAAGTACGTTTAACGTGTAATTTTGTATTGCTAGGGTTTGGTTAAATTCTGTGCTTTTTATTTTCATTTATTAATTTGGCACAATTGTAAGAGTACTCGACTTGTAAACGATGTAGAAATATTTTTCTCCACATTTATAAAAGTCATTGTTCTACAGACGTAGATTTTTATTATATATATTCAGCGTAGGCTATGTTTGTTTAATGGGCTAGTTTTGAGGAGTTTATTTTACTTTGATTAGATGATCTAAACAAATACACACCAAAAAAAGTCTATTTTTCCTTGTTTTCATTCCACTTGTTCTGATCATTAGACACAGGTTCCTGTGAGCAGAGAAGCTAGGGGCTGGCAGGGCCAGAGGATGGGCTGGTGGCCTCCTTGCTTCCTGGTCCTTAGAGACGCCTGTGACTTTCCCCTTCCCTGGTGTTGGAGGGGTGGTCACTAAGCCCTTAGATGCCCCTACATCTACAGGCGATAGCAGCTCCTGGTTCGCTACAGCTTCTCCATCTTCACCTGAGGGCTTTCCAGAATGCTCCTATGTGGGATGGCTTCGTGGGAGTTTATATTGATCTGGGGAGTATTCTTAGGTATATAAAGTGGATTAAAAACAAAACAAAAGGAAAATACTCCATTTGAAATATTTGGACTCTGTCAACTTTTTCCCTTTTATTTTTTTTCATAAATGATAAGTAGGCTCATAAAACTGTTGCAGCCACTGCAAATCTGTTTTTCTCTTGTTCACAGATGTGGAAGACGCCCCGGGTGATCGAGAGAGCCGGAAGGACGTGGTTCTCATAGAATCGCTGTTCATCATGGACCAGTTCAAAGCTGCAGAGAGAATGACTATTGGGAACCCTCATACAAAGGACATCGCGGAGGTGACCGCTGTGGCCGAAGCTGTCCTGCCCAAGGGCAGTGCCCGGGTCAGCCCCACGGTGAGGCACCGAGCTGCCACATGGGGGGCGGTGTCTTTGTGAGGCTGAGCAAAGGCTTGGTACTTGCCCATAGCTCTGTCCCAGCTGCAGAAGTAGTCAGGAAAAGCGAATACTGGCCTTGCTGCTGCTTTCATCTCTAGATCTTTTCTGTGGTGCTCTAGTAGGCTCACCATTTGACTGATTTGACTTCGCGTTGCAGAAAAATTTCGGATGATTATTTTGAGAAGTGTGTATTTGGCCCGTGTGTTGCTGCAGGTGAAATTGAATGCCCCATCTCTGTTGTACGGTGCGCTCAGAGATTACCAGAAGATTGGCCTGGACTGGCTGGCCAAACTCTACCGGAAGAACCTCAATGGCATATTGGCAGATGAAGCTGGGCTTGGTAAAACAGTACAGATCATTGCTTTTTTTGCCCACCTAGCTTGCAATGAAGGTAAGAGCTTGTCTTTCTGAGGAGTACGTACTTGCTAAGACTGCCTCTTGGCAGTGCATCTGGCGTGAGGGTGGGAAGTGGCCTTTCTTTTTGCTCCTTTGCCCTGTGCTCTGGTGCAAGACCCAGGAGAACAGAGCTCAGGAATACTCATTGCATGAACAAGTGAAAAACTTGTTGGCAGTTAACACTAGATCGAGCAACTCACTGTTACTCAAAATCCAGCACACTGTGAGGCCCACCAGGCTGTGACTGGTCTGTGTGACTCCAGTGTCCCCTGCCAGCCAACACCTGTGTGCCGAGCAGCTTTGGCCACGTGTCAGCCTTCCCCGTGCAGCAGTGACGTGCACCCCTTGCCTCCCGGCCGGGCTCCACCACCCACAGCACTTCTGCCCCACTGCTGGGGTTCCTCAGGGGGTGCTGTCTGGACCTTGCTCGGGCCCGGCAGCTGGACCGCAGCAGACACAGAGTGCCTGCCTCTCCTGCAACGGGCTGTCCACCCCTGGACTCTCTGAGCTCACGTGACATTGGTTCAGGCCCCGTGGCCTCTGTATTGGCATGTTCAGGGATCTGCCCCCGCACATGCCCTCCTCTGTCTGTGGGCCAGGTGCCTGCCTTGTTTCCTGCTCTGTGCCTTTGAGGGTTGTAGAAGGGCGTGTGCTTGTGTCCCTAACACAGGACAGGTCTTATATGCAGGCGACCCTGGAACAACGTGGTGGTCGTGGGCACTGACCTCCCACGCAGATAACAGTCCACGTATAACTCGTGCCTTGCCCGTAGCTTAACTACTGATAGTTAACTGTTGACCAGAAGCCGTCCTGATAACACAAACAGGTGACTAATATGTATTTTGTATGTTCTATGTATTATGTAGCATGTTCTTACAATAAAGTCAGGGTAAAGAAAATGTCATTAGGAATATCACAAGGAAGAGAACATACAGTACTGTACATATTGAAAAAAATCTGCGGGGGCTTGCGTTGCCCCGTGTGGTTCATACTCATGTTGTTCATGGGTCAGCTGTAGTGTTTCTCTTGCAAAGGGAGTGTTTCCAGATGCAGGCTGAGTGGGCTCCTGGATAGCCGACCAGAAGAGCATACACGTTCTCTTCCCCTTTGTGGAGTTTCACAAGCCAGGAGGGGACTCTTTAAATTAGGGAGGTGGCATCCTGCCACGGGCCTCATGGAAACCACCGACATTCAGCAGACCTATGAGATGGGGTGTGCAGAGGGTGATGAGCACCCCCCCGCCCCCGACCCGGGGAAGCTTCTTCCTCCCTCTCCCCTGGCTTGCTGCGCCTTTCCCTCACCATCACTAGCTAGCAGCGCCTCCTTTTGCCCTCTGTGTGAAAAGCTTCATCAATCTCAGTTTTTATTTTCTTTTACTTTTTTTTTTTTTTTTTTTTTTTTAAAGATTTTATTTGAGCAAGAGAGAGCATGAGTGGGCAGGCAGAGGGAGAAGCAGACTCTCCGCGGAGCAGGGAGCCCGATGCGGGGCTCGATTCCAGGATCCTGGGATCATGACCTGAGCCGAAGGCAGACGCTTAACGACTGAGCCACCCAGGCGCCTCCTCAGTTTTTAAATACAAATGGATTGACATCACGGCTCCTGATTTTCTTGCATTAATTTGTTTCTGTTTTCTGGCCCAGTGTCATGAAATTTTCAGAGTAGCACTTTAAAATCTGTTTTAATAGGTACAGTTACTTCAAAGTACCACCTGGCCTTACTGTCTTATTGTTTAGGTGGAAAAATTGTCCATTACTGTGTTTAGAATAGTAAGAAATTGGAAGCAGCCTACACTTCCAAAAACAGGGGCTCTTAGTTCATCAGTTGAACAAGTGAATGTGTAAGTCCCTCCAAGTCTAGGTACTGCCTGGTGCCCGTGCTGCCCCAGGCACCGGCCTGGGCACGAGGGTGAGGCTGTGAGCAGAGCAGAGCCCCTCCCTCAGGAGGCCCATGCTGGGCCCCGGCAGTGTCAGGGATAAGGGGCCTTGCAGAAAGCCAGACGTGGAACGATGTTCTAAATGCTGGTTTTTAAAAAATCGTGGTTCTCCTTGGGGGGGGGGGGGGGGAAGGGCATCTGGGGTTGATTTGCATCTCTTTTCTCATGGTGTGCGCCTGCTAAAGAGTTTTTGTCCTCTTGCATCTGTTTACATCCTTGTTCACGTCCCTCCTGGGTGGTTCTTCTGTAAGCCCAGGAGGCCGTGCTCTGCGCGCGAGCGGGACTGGCCACGGCCGCGTGTCCTGCATGTGGCCTTTCCAAGTCTGCCATCTCTGTCTCAACGTGGTGTCCATCTCATTTACAGCACTGAAGTGGAGATTTGTCTTGTGTGTATTCTAACAATTTGAAACATTATTTTTTGGAATACTGAAGTTGAAACTGTCCACTTTGGGGTGGTTTGGGTGTGTTCTGACTGGAGACTGAGCCAACGTGCCTCACTTGGCGGCCGCCCTGGGGGGCTCCAGGCCGGGTCCGAACGCCCAGTCGGCGTGCTTCCTTCGCTTTCTGGGCACTGTTCTCATAGATGCGCGTTCTTCCCTGAGCTCACTGTGGGATTCACTGTGCGTTTGAGTAAATGCTCACTTTCTTCCGTCCCCTCAGCGGCTCTTTGTTGAGCACCACCCGTGTGTCAGGCCTCCGCCCCTCGGCCGCAGCTCTGGTGGTTGCGTGGTAGGGAGGAGGACGCCTCTGCGTCATGCCTGGGGCCTTCCCGTGTGTACCTGCCACACGTCTCTGGTCAGCATAGCGCCGGTTGTCCGGACTTGTCAGGTGGTTTTGGTTAAAGAGGAAAGTTCTGTCTTTTCTCTCCTTTGTAGGTAACTGGGGCCCTCATCTTGTGGTCGTGAGAGGCTGTAACATCCTCAAATGGGAGCTCGAGCTGAAGCGTTGGTGCCCTGGGCTCAAAACCCTCTTATATGTTGGCAGCCACAGAGAACTGAAAGCCAAGAGACAGGTATTTTATCTTAAACGTGAAATAAAACTGGACAGGAGTGATCTTCTCCGTATGGAAGACAGATTTCAGAATGTCGAGATGTGTTTATTTGTGTACTTGTCACAAACCCCTGGTTGGTGAGACACTGGGCCTTCAGGGCGTTCCTAGGTTTGGAGCCCCTTGAAAGCACGGCCTGCCCTGCGAGGAGAGCCCCGTGCACGGCGCTCCTCCCACGCCCGGCCGTGGCCGCTTTCCTTCCGGAGCCATCCCTCCCCCCCGTAGGCCCAGTGAGCGCCACAGGCGTGGACGGGAACTTGCGGTGTGCCCCGAGTTCTGAGCTGGGGTCTCGTGAGGTGCCTCCCACGGGAACACCCCGCAGGCCTACGGGTGACGCGCAGGCCGGCCACGGGAGCAGGGCCGGCCGGGGTTTCTTCTTCCCGCCCGGTTCTGTCCAGCACCAGATTCTGAGTGAAAGTGTACCAGAGGCCACGGTTTTCCATTGAAGATAAACGTTTGCCTCCTTGTTAGACTGTTGTGTTGAGTAGTAGTTACTGGAGAAGCGAGTACCTTGAGATGTAGTTTCTGTTTCCCTGTTTCTGAGAAGCTCGCAGAGCGGTGTGTTGCAGCGCGGGTGCTCCTGCCTGTCGGCCCCGTCTCAGTAGTTTCCTTGCTCGGGTTGCATCCCATGAAAGCTGGTTCCCCTTCGTGACGCTCTGGTGACCTGTTCTCCAGAAACCACAGCTCATGCCCCAGAGCAGCTTCTCGGTTTGTGTTCACGAGCGCCGTAGACTCCCTGCAGGACAGGGTCCTGAGCACACGAGCTCTGCCGTCCGATGCGCGGCCGGGAGCGGGCCGTGGCGGGCGGCGCGGTCGGGGCGGCGCAGGGTAAGCGGCGGCAGGCTGTGCGCCCGGAGGGGGCTGCCGCAGGTGAAGCCTGGTCTGTGCTGCAGGAGTGGACGGAGCCCCACAGCTTCAACGTGTGCATCGCGCCCTACAAGCAGTTCTTCCGGGGCTACGCGGCCTTCACGCGCGTGCGGTGGCGCTGCCTGGTCATCGACGAGATGCAGCGTGTCCGCGGCATGACCGAGAGGCACTGGGAGGCCGTGTTCTCCCTGAGGAGGTCTGACCCGCACGCCCCGCTCGGGGTCCTGGGTGTGGCTGGCGGAGGGGTGCGTGTGGTCGCTCAGTGCGTGGGGGCCGCAGGCGCCTTCCCGGAGGCCCTGTGAGCCCGTCGTTCCTGTCCTTGAATGTCTGCACGGGAAGCGCGCCTGTGGCCAGCTTCCCGGGGTGCCATGGGTGCTGTCGCCTCTCGCTCTCCCGCAGCCAGCAGCGCCTGCTCCTGATCGACGCGCCCCTGCACAACACCTTCCTGGAGCTCTGGACCATGGTGCACTTCCTCATCCCCGGCATCTCCAGGCCCTACCTGCACCTGCCCCTGAAGGCCCCGAATGACGAGAACCAGGACTACTACCACAAAGTGGTCATCCGGCTGCACCGGGTACGTGCGGGCGGCGGCCGCGGGCTGGGTGTGGCGACGTCGTCTGGGAAAGGGGACGACGCACGCTGGTGTTCTTCTCAGGTGACACAGCCCTTTATCTTGAGGAGGACTAAGAGAGACGTGGAGAAGCAGCTGACGAAGAAGTACGAGCATGTGCTGAAATGCCGCCTGTCGAGTCGGCAGAAGGCCTTGTACGAGGACGTGATCCTGCAGCCCGGGTAAGCCGGCTTCGCGCCTGCGGGTCCTGCCCAGCTGGGGGCGCTGGGCCTCTGCCCTCGCGCGGCCCTCTGCGGGGACGGCGTCTGGAACCTGCGCTCTCCCGGGCTCCGTGAGCCTGCCCGCCTTCCCGGGGCTCTGCCCCTGCCCCTGCCCCAGCACCGGCCTGGCTCCCAGCCCGCTCCCTGAATTCATGGGTGAGGCTCGTGGTGTTTCAGTCGGGGCTCACGCAGGCCGCACATGCCGCCTGAGTGGCTGGGTCTCTCCTCCCGGGGTGGCTGCCCTGAGGCTGCACGTGCTGGTCTTGCTGGGCCCCCTGGGCGCCATCCCCCCCTGGGCATCGCAACCTCACACTCATAACATCGTTGGGACCGTGTCTGCGTTGGTTTTGCCCTTCACGTTGGTTTTTTTGGGTTAGGTTTGGAGAATTTTAGGACAGAACCTAAGTGTGCATTCTTACTCCCTGGTTCGGTGTCTCGGTCCCTGAGAAATGGCATCAGTGGCGCCATGGTGGCCGAGTGTTTCCGCGGGCAGTAGGATCTGCGGAGCCCTCCGCGCCGGGCCGGGCCCGCGTGTGGTGCGAGCAGCCTGCAGCGTGGGCAGGGCAGGCTGTCGGGCAGCTCCCCGTCCGGATGCTGGCTGGAGGTTAGGAAGGGCCGGGTCGGTGGAGGGCGCTGCTCTCCTGCGGAAGGAGCCCCGTGCTCATCCGTCGGGCTCCCCTTGGCGTTCCTTCGCCAGGAGCAGACGGCATTCTCAGGATCTCCGGGCCGTCGCTCTTCAGGGCTGGGCCATGGGCATGCTGGGCTTGCCTTGGGAGCGGGCGGGTGCCGACGTCAGTCCTGCCTGTGGATGTGGGGTGCTGGTGACCGCACACCTAGGCTGTCGTGTGGCTTCTGCTCCCGATGGAGCAGCAGGAAGTGACTGTCCCTCTTTGTGTCTCTGGGCCTCTTTTCCCCTGAACCTGTCAAGTCGAACGGGAAGTGTTGAGCTCATCTCTTCTGAGCTCACGTTAGCTCCTGATGACGGGTATCTCTCGCTGCATGTTGATGTGATGGTCTGGGGTCTTCGAGGGGGCTCTGAGCTTCACTTTGGTCACTGTGTGGTGGCCGCGTCTCATGTTCCTGCCGTCGGGAGGTGCACCCTCTTCTCGGCAGACCTCGTCTCCCCCTCCCTCCTGGGGGCCCCGCAGACCTGCTGTGTGAGCCTCTTCTCCTCCGGGGCTTCTCTCGGGGTCCTGGGTCTCACTTGTGCTTCAGTCTTTTGTTCGGAAGCGTGTCCTTGTGCAGACAGGTGTGACTTTAGATACCCTCCTCCCCCCCACCCCGCTCTCCAGAGCCGAGCCTGCGGCCTGTGTGCGCATCTCCCTCCCGCTTAGCCCCTGTGCCGTGGCTGAGAGCTGCCTGTGTGGGCTTCTGCTGGCTTCCGGCACAGCCTGCCTACCGCCGCGCTCCCGAGTGGCCCACACTCTCCCATGGCTGCTGGGGCTGTCCCTGGAGCGTTGCAGACCTGCTCTCACCAGGGCGTCCCCAGAGCCCTTGCTCTCCAGACTGTCCTGTCCTGGAGCACAGTAACCCGTCACCCTGCTGCTCCCTTGGAAGGCTGGCCGTTCTCTCTGCCACCGCCTGTGCCTCCATCCCACCGCCTCTGCCCCCGGGTCTCTGTGGATCAGCCTGCCTCCCATCCTGTGCTGCATGGCTCCTTTCCCTAACCTGCTGGGGACACTGTGCCCTCCTCCTCACCTGGAGACCCTGGAGGTCTCTGCTTAGACTGTGTTTCCTGCGTGGTCCTGGTCCGCACGCGGTTAGCCTGTGTGTCTGCCTTCTTCATGGCTGCAGGGCCGGGGCTGGCGTCCCACCTGAGGGCCCTTTCATTCCCCTGGGTCAGGTGCTCTCGCCCTGGTGCCCTCCCCCGCTCCACGGCACTCCACACCATGGGGCGGAAATCTGTCACTGCTGTCCACGTCGAGTGTCGTCCTCCGCTGGGAGGGGAAGCTCGGAGGGAGAGCTGTGTGCCCATCTGACCCCCACTCCTGGCTCCCTGGCCCCCCAGCCTGTTTTGGGGGGACAGTGAGTGACTCGGAGAGTCAGAGCCACGTGGAGAGCAGTTGGGACCTGAGTGTTGTGAGGGAACTCGTTACTAAGCAGAACCGGGGAGAGCGAGGCAGTTGTGTGTTCTGGACTCAGCAGCGCACACGGTACACACGCCAATGGCAGTGCTGGTGTTTCTTCCTGAGAGCAGAACGCAGGAGGCGCTGAAGAGCGGGCACTTTGTGGACGTGCTGAGCATCCTGCTGCGGCTGCAGAGGATCTGTAACCACCCTGGGCTGGTGGAGCCCCGGCTCCCGGAGTCGTCCTACACGGCGGGGCCACTGCAGTACCGCTCTGCCTCCCTCATCCTCAAGGCGCTCGACGGAGACTCCTGGAAGGTACGTGTCTGCCCGACGTCGGTTCCACACGCGTCGCAGCTACCGTGGTTCCGGGAGGTTGCTTTCCACGTGCTCATCCTGCGTTTTGGAATTGCCTGGTGCTGGGCGGCCTTCGGCTGACACGGGGTCTGCATCTGCAGTTGGCCTGAGGGAGACAAGCCCTGGCTCGGAAATAGCAGGGGAGGGGTTCCTAGTATCGCGTGTGCTGTCGGAGCGTGGGAAACGGCATGGCGTGCGGGATGTTTGGAGGGGAGCTTGGTCCCCACCGCGGTGAGGCCTGTTGAGGACACGTGGGTGTCTCAGCGAGCGCCGTCATGGGCCACTCTCGTGTCTTCGGTGAGGTCCTCTTCCTGAGTTGTGCACATTTGCGGGGCCCTGCTGTGTGCTCTGGGCCTAGAGTCCTCGTGCCCCCCAACCTGCGCACTGGCTGGGGGGCTTCGGGCTGAGTGCCCTCAGGACAGGGATAATCATGCACTTCCATGGCCGTGGTGTGTGTCGAATCCATGGGAAGAACCTTATGTGTGTCTGGCTTCCGAGAACTGGGTGTGTGTTATGTTGTGGTGTTTATTCTCATTTGTTCGGCAAGCCTTGAGGCGTGCTCGGTGTCTGGTAGTTTTCCAGCCACTGGGACAGCAGCGAGTAAGACAGCGGAAACTGCCTGCATTCATCACCGCTGATTCCGGAATATTCGTCATTGCCAAGAGAGAACCCACAGACATGAGCCATCCCTCCCGTTCCCCCCGCCCCGCCCCGCCCCAGGCAGCCCCGTACCTGACCTGCCTCGTGAGTCCACCTGTTCTGGACTTTGCGTACGGATGGAATCCCTCACCATGTGGTCCTCGTGTCTGGCTTACTTCACAGAGCGTAGTGCTTTCAGAGTTCATCCGGGTGGTGGCGTGTGTCCCAATCTCCCTCCTTTCTAAGGCTGACTCGTGTTCCCCGGTGTGGAAGGATCGTGTTGATCTGGTCATCAGTTAACAAACTTGGGTTGCTTCCACATTTTGGCCGTTGTGAGTAGTGTCACTGCGGACGTTGACGGACTAGCTTTGTGTGGATGTAGGTTCCATGTTTCTCACGCACGTGTCAGGTGTGGAATTGCAGGGTCATGTGCCTACTCCGTGTTTAACCTTTTGAAGATCGGTCGGGCGGTTTTCACACCCCCACACGTGTACAAGGACATGGGAGGGCTCTTCAGCACCTGCCGTCGTCCTCTTTGATGCTCGACGTCGCAGCTGAAGTGCGACTGTGCTTTCTCGTTAGAGAAGCACGTGGGGGTGCTGGGCACGTGGGGCGTCTGCCCCAGCTGGGGATTCAGGCAGTGTGTCCGGTCCCTCACCCTCCTAAGCACAGCTTGGCGGTGCTGCTGAAGCAGCCCCAGGATGCGGGAGGTGTGGGAGGGGTCTTGTGGGCAGGAGGTCCGGCTGCTCTGCCCGGTGCATGCTCAGTGTGTCCTGCCCGTTGGAATGCGCGTCCCCACGGCTCTGGATCGAGTGACATGATGCGTGCCCACCTGTGCTTCCCCGTTACGTGTGGGTCTCTGCCCCAAGGTGCCCCTTGTTGACATGGCCTGGCTCTCACCCTGTCCGGACCCCCCTCCCTCTCTGCCGAGTCCAGTCTCTTTCCAAGCATTGCCTTCTCCATTCACACTGCCACGTGGGGGTGCTCCTAACGATGGGGACACTGAGACATGATGCGGTCCAGCAGCCTGCCCGAGCCCCGGAATGGCGTCAGGACGCGTCCCGGGGGGCAAGGCTGTGCGGGCCTGGCCGTCCTATCAGGGATGTGCTTGGGTTCCCATTTTCCTCCGGTCTCCCAGAGCAAAACTTTGCTGTTTTTGTCCTTAGGAAACAGATCTCTCTATATTTGATCTTATCGGCTTAGAGAATAAAATGACTCGCCACGAAGCAGAATTGCTGTGTAAGAAGAAGGTGACACGGAAACTCATGGACGAGCTGTTCACGGCGCCAGCCCCGTCGGGCAGGCCGGCAGCCCTGAGACTGAAGCCCAGCAGGTGCGTGGCCTGGAGCATTGCCTCCTGTCACCAGAGTCCCCAGCTGGGTCCTGGCTGGCCCTCAGTCAGCCGCAGGGTTGGTGATGTTCCCCTCCCTGGAAGAACCCAGCCCCACAGCCCCTCACGGAGACCTGGGATGTGTGGCGGGAGCTCACACGAGGACCCGGCTGTGGCTGGGGGGAAGAAACGGCCGTTCTCTCGCTGGGTTGCCTCCTTCTGGAGTCTCTGCTGGTGTCCCTAGTGTCTGTGGGGCAGCTCATTGCATGGGGTCTGTGTGGACGGTCTGCACCCCGGGTGGGACGGTGCGGCCCCTCGCCCTCCTAAGGACAGCCTGGTGGTGCTGGTGAAGCAGCCCCGGGATGCGGGAGGTGTGGGAGGGGTCTGTGTGGGGACGAGGTCCGGCTGCTCTGCCCGGTGCATGCTCTGGTGGCCGCTGTCTCGGGGCGAGGGTGCACTGTGGGTGGTGGGCAGAGGGCTCCACCCCTGACAGCAGCACGGGGACTTCTGAAGGATGCCGGAGTTTGTAGGTGCCACCTGGCTGGGAGGGGCAGAACGCATTAAATGATTAAGTGGAAATAAATGACTTAATAAGACAGGTTAAATCTAGCAAGTTGGAAATACACAACATCTCATGGTTGGGTTGAAAATGAGAAAGAAACAAGAAAATAAGGAGTTTAGAGAGAAGGGGCCAGCTGTGCAGATTGGTGCCCATTGCTGTTGCCTGTTCTGCACGGGCCCTCCCCACCGCCACCAGCCTGATGCTCGCGGGGGCCTGCGGCGCCCCGTTAGGTCCGCACGTGGGCCGGTGGAGCTGCGGTTCTCTCGGGCTGGCCTGGCTCCAGGTCGTCGGCTTTCTCCTGGCTGTCTCTAGCTGGTGCCTTGCACGGGGGATTTGAAAATAGACAATTCCCGCCGTTACGGTTTTCCAGGTAAAAGGGTTCCAAAGAGCGTTGTGTGGTAACACCCGAAACGGCAGCCATGGGCGTGGGTCCCCGTTTGCGGTGTTAGCCCGTCGCCTTCAAGGCGCCGGTACCGCTTCCGGCCACCGTGACCTGTGCTGTCTTGTCACTTGATTGTTGGACATGGCTTCCCGCCCACTCCACTTGCACTCTACACAGGAGCGCCGTGTCCCCCAGCCTCGGGGTAGACGTTGCCACTTTGTGTCCCGAGGGTGGTCACATGGGGTGCACCTCCCCCGGACCCATGCTGAGCTTCTCGGTGCCCGTTTGGAGCCCCAGCCCCTCTCTGAGCTGCACCGGGAGTCAGGACCCTCACCATCTCTAGCAGCCCGAGCCCCCTGTGTCTCAGTGGCGCACACGCCTTCTTGCCAGGTTGTTTCAGCCCGTGCAGTACGGACAGAAGCCCGAGGGTCGCACTGTGGCTTTCCCCAGCACACACCCGGCCCGGACAGCAGCCTCTGCCACAGCCGCGGCCACTCCGCAGGGCCACGTGCGAGGACGGCCACCGATTGCCACGTTCTCTGCAAATCCAGATGCAAAAGGTATGCCTCACGTGCCGGCGTGCCCTCGGGGTTACCGAGGGTGTTTGTGGACGGAGCCTGGCACTTCCCCGCCCCTCGGGACGGGCTGCCTGCTCCAGGCTCTGCTGAACACACCTCACGTGGCTTGCCCAGGAGTTTCAGGCCTTTTGGTTTCTTGAAACTGGAGTTTTTCCCTGAACAAGACGCTGCGGTCTTGGTCGAGTCGCTGTTGGCATGCTGCTGAAGGCGGGCCTCGGCGAAGGCCCTGTTACGCAGGGATGCGCGTGTCCGACTGTGCACGGCAGCTCAGGAAGGCTGCTCTCGAGTTTGGGGCCCCACTTGCACGTAGTCCGACTGTCACTGAAGAAGGGTAGGGTTGACTGGCAGAAGGTAACGGGACGGTGTTCCAGCCTCCGCCACTGGGTCCTCCGCGTCCGGCCTGCGTGCACGGCAGCGCTGCCCTGGGCATGCGGGTGGGGCGCGGCCCCGTCGGACCGGCTGGCTGCCCGCACTGTGAGCCCTGCGGAAGCGGACCACGTGGCCTGCTGATGAACTCGGAGAACACCGCACAGCAGATAGAAAGTTCCGTTTCACCCCATAAACCACCCCCCCACCCCTTTTCCTAAGAGAGGGCTTCTCATCTGAGAGACTTTAATGAAATGTTTGTTTTGTTTCTTTGAAATTCGGGTTTAAAATAACTGCATTTCGTGAAGAACCTCTAACGGCTTTGCACAAACAAACCTTATCGATTGCAGTGGCGGCAGCCCCGTTTCAGACCTCCCAGGCCTCCACCGGCGCTCCCGCTCCGAGACAGCCGCCCGCCTCGACCTCCAGCGCAGCACCTAGCCCAGCCCATCCTGCGAAACCGCGGGCCCCGCCCCCGCCCCCGCCCCAGGCCCCCTCGCACCCGGCGGGGCAGAGCGCGCTGCCTCAGGGGCTGGTGCTCACCTCGCAGGCTCAGGCACGCCTGCCCAGTAAGTGGCCTCGCCCCTCCCGGTCCTGCCACGTCTCTGCCACGGGAAGTTGTGTTCCGATCAGCGTGTGTGAAGAGCCTTGCTGTCCACTCCCTTTGTCTCCCTAAACCCACGCCTGGGCTCTGCCTTTCGCCACGCTGTCGTTTCGGCCCTAGGTGTGCAGAGGGACACCCTCTGCAGGGCCCGCGTCCAGGGCCCTGTCCTCCTCTGTCCTTTCTCCTGATCCCCGGACATCAGCTCTGCTTTCCTCCCACGCATGCTCTGCTGGTGTGCTGACCGCCTCACTTCTCCTTAGCATCAGCCAGAGGCTCGTTCCGTCGGCCACGGGACTCAGCCTGGGGAGCAGGTGGTACTCAGGCGAGAGCCCGTAACGCCCTCGCCAGCGAGGGAACCGGTGCCGGTTGTTAAAAACCACAACTTGTTTTGACTCTTTGGCTTATGATCGCATTTAAGCCTGGAGTGAATTCCTGCTCAGCTGAGACGTCTCCTAATAACTTGGTGATGGAAACGTCACAATATTACTACATTTCGTTAGGCCTTTTTACTGTGACCAGTGTCGTTAGCGTCTTTCCACATCTTTCATGTGCCCCTGCCAATTGTGCTGTAGGAAGTGCCCTCACGCAGACGGTCGTAGCACCGCTGTTCCTCAGACGTGCCCTCGAGCACTTCGTTTGTGGCCATGACCAGTGTGTGGAGGTCTCTCTGGGAAGCTGGGGGGCGGATGTCACGAGGAGACCCCGAGTTCGGGCTGGTCTCTTGTGACGAGGCCTTGCTGCTTCCTCTGCCAGGGAGGGAAGAGTTATGGTCCTGCTGGCTGCCTGGGGGAGGGAGCCCCTGCACGGGTGACGTTTCTGTTTGCCAGGGACAGGGGTTGCGGGGCCGTGCCATGGGAGCTGAGCTTGGGCAGAGCCCCCCGCTGCCCTTCGCTCTGTGTGGATGGAGCAGGGCCGGGGTGTCCTGTCCACACACTTCTCTGCGCCTCCTCCTGTCGTCCCTCCCGTTCACGGCTTCTGGGGGCAGGACCTCTGGATTTTTTCCTGGTCTTCTGCTAACTGTTCTCTGTGTGGTGTCACTAATCGGTCTGGCATGGGTTTCTTTGGGGGGAGCGTTTAGGTTCCATTATCGGCCCCTGGGGGGCAGAACCCTGTGCCCTGGCGTTCACTCAGAGCCTGCGGGCAGTACCTTTCTGAGTCAGGTGCACAGGACTCCATCCCAGTCACGTTTTCACAAACGGTGTGTTAAGCAATGTCGAGTCTGGCATTTCTTCAGTCAGCGTTCTAGATCGAATCCTACAGTCTAGTCCAAGTTAGTGGGAACCTTTCTATCTTACAGCTACGTTTGTGTGATGTGTTTATGCTAGTGACCCGTTCTCACACTCACGGGGTATGAGCTTGTGTACCTCTGTGCACTGAATTGGACACGTACTTTTTCACATTTTGAAAGTTTTCTAAAGAGGTTGATATTAGAAGGGCGCCTGGGTGGCTCAGTTGGTTAAGCGTCTGCCTTCGGCTCAGATCATGATCCTGGAGTCCCGGGATCGAGTCCCGCATCGGGCTCCCTGCTCAGTGGGGAGCCTGCTTCTCCCTCTGACCCTCCCCCCTCTCATGCTCTCTCTCTCTCTCTCTCATTCTCTCTCTCTCTCAAATAAATAAAATCTTAAAAAAAAAAAGGTTGATATTAGAGCTCCAAAGCGTATTACAAATAGATTTCCGCTGTATTTGACGTTTGCTGGTTTTTCATTGGTTGGAGAGAAAAGTAAAATGTTGGTAGTTTGGTTAATTAAGATCTGATATCGAAAATCTCTACCAGTTTTGATTAAATAAATTAACTGTTAAGATCCAATATTAATTTTCTCTTTTCTATTAAAATAATTATTTTCTGAAAGCGTTAGGAAGCAATACCTAAGAAACGTTTCCATGACGCTTCCGTTTACCACAGACGGTCGTTCTGGACGACAAATGGTCGTCACTAGAACAGCTGCAGACTGCTCCCAGAGGTTTTAATCCCGTCTTCCTCTGCATTTCCGCAGGTGGGGAGGTGGTCAAAATAGCCCAGCTGGCTTCCCTGGCGGGGCCGCAGAGCCGGGTCGCCCAGCCAGAGACCCCGGTGACGCTGCAGTTCCAGGGGAACAAGTTCACCTTGTCGCACAGCCAGCTTCGGCAGCTCACCGCCGGCCAGCCCCTGCAGCTACAAGGTAGGGGACAGCGCCCCGTGCCCTGCCATCGGCCTGGCTTCTCCCCTGCCGCTGCCCCTCGGGCACGCCGGGCAGCCCCTGGGAGCTCAGGTGCTTCACCTGGGGACGGCCTGCGTGCCTCCCCTTGTGGGGTGTGGAGGGGGCCGGCCGGGCAGCAAGCAGAAGCACCTGCTTGCCTGTGGTGCATGTGTGCTGCGTAGCTGACGCTGTTTTTTGATAAAATAGGCTCTTTGGGAATGTTGCTCATTTTTATATTTTTTTACTTTTATACTCTTTTAAGTAAGTTCTCTGCCCGGTGTGGGGCTTGAACTCACGACCCCGAGATCAGGAGTCACAGCTCCAGTGGCTAAGCCAGCCAGGTGCCCCAAATATTTCCTATTTTTAAAATCAAAATAGAGATATTTGTTACTTTTTAATTTTAGTGTGAAATAAATTGTCCTAAAAACACCACAGGACTAGCAAATTACGTAGAAGCTGTGTTCTTTCACGTGCAGGTTTTACAGCGTTGACTCCTAGATCAAAGCACGACGTATTCCTGTGGTAACTGCCTTTAACTGCTTTGTCACAAGATGAGCGGTGCGAGGGGCACGCTGGCATTAGCCCTAAGTGACGGGGCGGCAGCGCTGCGAGCCTAGGCCACCCTCGGCACCCACGGCAGCCTCCCTGGACGGGCTGTGTGCGCGCTTGTGAGCCCGCGCTGGGACGCTGCGTGCGGGCGCTGCGAGGTCCCACATGGCAGAGTGGAGGCCCCGGGAGGCCTGCAGCAAAGACAGCTTGTAGTTTGGCCTGACTCCCTGTTCCTTCAGCCCTCTGGCCCCGGGGCAAGGCCGTCTGTCTGCACCTCCGCAGGCTCTGCTTTGCGCGGAACCCAGCTGGGGACGTTCCTCCAGAGCGAGCGATGTCAGGCTTCATCACACGAGAGGCAGAATGCGGCAGGCTCCTTAACCTAAGTGCGAGGCAGCCGCAGCTCTGAGGCCAGAGGATGTTTTTAGATGTTTCTTCATCGGGCTCTACGGGTCAGCGGGCACCCACGTGTGACCCAGAGCTGGGGCTCTCGCCCTGGCACTGGCTTGGGGCCGCAGGCAGGCCTGACAGACCCGTCCTGGGTGCCCCCCACATTGCCCGGAGTCAGGAATGGCAAAGAATAGATGAGCGTTTTCTTGACTTTAAGTAGAAGTGACTATGTTCCTTAGTTTTTCACTCACTGTCAATGAAATACTCTCATTTTTTTCAAGTAACTGAACTCTGCGCTGCCTTGTTGGAGTAAATTTGAATTTGGATTTCTGGTTTGTTGCTTCATTTGTGCCCGTACATGTGGACGTGCGTGTAGCAGGTAGGAGGAGGTGCACGCAGCCCGTGAGTGACGCCTCTTGGTGCTCATGTGGTTGCAGGCAGCGTCCTTCAGATCGTATCCGCCCCGGGGCAGTCCTACCTGCGACCGCCGGGCCCCGTGGTGATGCAGACCATGTCTCAGGCGGGCGCCCTCAGCGCCCTGGGAAGCAAGCCCCCGGCCGGCGGCCCGGGCCCGGCCCCCGTGACGGCGCCAGGTAGAGTATCCTGAGCGGGAGCACTGAGGCGTTGGAGCTTCTTTCTGTGTGACTTTGCTTCTGCGGTAACGGGGAGCTGTTGACGATCTGTGCCCGTGGCGTCTCAGAAGCTGCAGGTCCCGCCCTGACGGTCTCTGCTCTCTGCACACGGGCCGCTGTCAGCCTGCTCTGCTTTCTCTCTCCTTTCCCTCGGAGAGGTACCTGGGATACGACTAGTCTCCACTTGCCTAGATTTTTTTCTTTTTGTTCTGACGAGAAGCTTGGAATCATGAGGAATTTGGTTTGCTGAGGTCACAGGGACATTTAGCGAGCGTGCTAGAATCCCCCCTGGGACAGGTACTGGAGCAGGATTTGGGCCCTTCTCCGTCTGGCCCGTCCGTGGCCTCCTTCCCACCAGGGTCCGGCCCTCCCAGACATGCCCAGCCTTGTGTGGTCTGCTGAGGAGGTTGGGCGGGTGGGCGGGTGGGGTTCGTGGGTGGAAGCAGCAGGGGGACCCCTCCCGACCTGAAGTCCTTGTCCCTGCTCAGCCCCGGTCTCTGTCTTGTCTGTGGTGACACTGGGTGGGGCCGTGCCGTGGGGTCTGGAGGGCAGCATTTCTGTGTCCCAGCTGTGGCACGTGTTTCCCCCTGTGGCTGGTTCTGTTCTCCAGGCCTCCTCCCACCCCACCAGAGCCCGCTGCTGGCACCCGTCCCCCAAGGCAGTAGCCATCCCCCCCCCCACCGTCCCTGAAGGGGCTGTCTCACCCCAGGCCCCTTCAGTCCTCAGTGCCTCCCGTGCAGTCTGTCAGGACACGCGGCTGGCCGCTGGGGCGCGGCAATGGCCCGTCCTGCTTTGGAGGACGAGGGCAGCACTGACCCTGCTGGAGGGGGGCAGGCGGGTGGAGTCCAGGGCATGTGTGGGCGTGTGGGCGTGGCCACGTGGCTGCAGCGCTGTGTGGTGGCATGGAGGAGGACCTCGGGCCTCAGGTGTGCGTGCCGCCTCTGAGCGCACAGGGCACCCACCAGCGGAGAGAGACAGGCCTGTGGCTCGGACGACGACCAGGGAGCGGAGTGCTTTGCGGGCGGTCCTGAATGATTAGGGCTCGAGTCAGTGCGTTGTGAGAGCGAGCTGCCCGAGGACGGGTCTGCAGAGCCACGTAGCTTTGCGTTCTGTCTCCTCCCTCTTTGCAGTTGGTGTGCCTGGGCGAGTGGCGGTCAATCCCCTGGCGGCTGGAGAACCTGGAATGGCCCCCAAACCAGCCTCCCCTGTCGGAGGGCCAACCCAGGTATGGCCCCCACCCACACCGGCACCGCGTGGGGCCCGGGCCCCTCCTTCGCCCTAGGAAGTTGTTTTTCAGAAGCTGTTTGTTGGGGGGACGGTTGTGGTATTTAATGGTGTTGTCGACGTACACGCTTTTGAAAGCACATCATTCCTCTGAATCCCAGAATTTGACTTTAAAAACACATTTCACAGCAAAGGAGATCGGGTTTCGTGATTGCAGAAATCCTCTTCCACGTTTTATGTTCTCGTATCCATCTCCCGGGCATTAGAAATCTCACCGTGTCTGGAGAAACGCTCTTCAGTCAGAGACGCACACCGAGGCACATAGATGCCTCCTTCCTGTGGTGGTCTGCCGTAGAAGGGGACGCGGGTGTCTTCGGTCGCCGTGTGCGAGGGACACCACGGGGCTTGGCGAGACCAGGCCCTGGGCCTCAGTGACCATTTTTAACACTGTTTCCCATGAAGGAGGAGAAGAGCAGACTTCTGAAAGAGCGACTGGACCAGATCTACTTTGTCAACGAGCGGCGCTGCTCGCGAGCCCCCGTCTACGGCAGAGATTTGCTGCAGATTTGTTCCGTGGTCAGCCGAGAACAGACAGCTTGGCCCGGGGCTTCTGACAGCAGTGAGCGGAAGGGGGCCGGGCCAGCGAGCGCTTACGCGTCTCCCTCAGATGGTCAGAAGGACCTGATCTTGACGCTGGCCCAACGGCAGGCCTGCCTGCAGGATGTCATCGACAGGTAGGCAGCCTGCGTGGGTCCCTGTGCTTCGCTCCCCTCCGCGGGCTCCCGCGGGCCTCCAGCACCGCTTGTCGTCCTGTCGTGGAGTCTGTTCCCTTCAGCTTCTCCGCGAGCTAGTCTCAGACGTCTGCCCTGAATCATTTTCTGGGTCTTCAGCTTTGGCACCGGCCGGTCTCTCCACCCTCTGGGAAGGCTGTGTGTCCTCAGGTGGCCTTCTTTTCCCCTGGGCACTGGGCCGGTCCCCGGGATAGCACTTGGGTGAACGTTGGCTGGCCTGGGTGCATTCTGGGTGCGTGGAACAGACCACTCTGTGGTTGATGAGTTTCTCCATGTTGTTCTTTTAAAGTACTGTTTTATTTAAAAACCACATGGAAAACTTCACATTGCATGATGAGAAATGTGTATTTAAGAGCTAAACTCAGAAACTAGCTTTAGGAGAGAAAACAAAAACGGAGATGCTATTGGGCCAGCCCTGCCCCCTGCCCAGCGTGCGTCTTGGCTTCCTCTTTGCCCCACCTAGAGTGTCGGCGCTGTTTGTGCTCCATTCCCTGCTTTGAGCGCAGGTCAGGTCCAGCCTGAGGATGGGTCTTCTGTCCCTCCTCTGCTCTGTGCATGTGGCCGAGTCTCTACTGTGGGGACCGGCAGTGCTCCTGTGGCCCGGCTCGCATCCACCGCCTTAGCGCGCAGAGCCCTTCTGCTGCCCTAAAGCCCTGTGCTCCGCCAGGTTGCCCCTCCCCACGGAACCCTGGTAACCAGCCACCTCTTCACATCCCCGTAGCGGTGCCTTTTCCAGAGCCGTATAGGCTGTGGACTCTTCGGATGGGCTTCTTTCTCTTAGCGAGGGCGGTGAAGGTTCCTGCACAGCTCTCTGTGGCATGACAGCCATTTCTTTTAGCTCCCAGTAATGCTCCCCTGTCTGGATGGGCCAGTCTGTCCATCACGTACTGGAGAACATCTTGGTTCCTTCCAAGTTTCGGCAGTCACGGATGAAGCTGCTGTAAATGTCCACGTGTAGGTGTTTGTGTGAACGTAAATTTCAGTTCATTTGAATAAAAACCAGAAGCGTGATTGTCAGATCATCTGGTGCGAGTGTGTTTCGCTTTGTAAGAGAAGGTCAAGCAGACCAGCCGAGTGGCTGTGCCCCTCTGCGTTCCCAGCAGCAGTGAGCGAGAGCCCCTGTGGCCCCTCGTCCTCGTCACGTCTCTGCGGCCTGTGCTGTGGGTTCTGGCCGTTCTGACGCGTGTGCAGTGGTGTCCCGTGGCTGTTGTAATCTGCATTTCCCTGAGGACATACCACGCGGAGCCTGTTTCCGTAGCTTTTTGCCATGTGCGTCTCTTCTTTGGAGAGGTGTCCGCTAGGGTCTTTGGCCCATTTTTTAAATGGGTTTTCTCATTGTTGGGTTTTAAGAGTTCTTTGTATGTTTTGGATGGCAGTCCTTTGTCAGAGGTGCCTTTCACACTTTCTCATCTGCGGCTCGTCTTCTCGTGTCATTGGCTTTCACACGGCGAAGCGTTTAGGTTTGGTGAAGTCCAGCTCTCCGTCCTCCCACGGGCCGTGCCATCGGGGTTGGGCCTGGAAAGTCATCTTTGACTGTTCCTCTCTCCGGGCCCTGGTCACCCGGGCTCGCCCTGCGTCCTCTTCCAGGGCTCCCTTGTCTGCATTTCACTTTAGATCTACGGTCCAGTCTGAGCTGATGTTTGTGAAGGGATTCGGTCTATGTCTAGATTCATTTTTCCCCCATTTAAAGAATCTCGTATTTCAGAAAATCTTTAAATGTACACAAGCAGAATGATGCAGTGAGCCCCAGCGTACCCATAGCGCCTTCAGCACTTACAGTCTTGTTTCACCTGTTGACGGCCCCAAAGCACAGGCTGTTTGCAACAAGTTCCGGACAAACACGAGTTCCTGTATCAGATTTCGTTGTGCTCTGAAAGAAACACAGTCAGTGTACCATTATCACACCTAAAAAAAGAACAGTTTTTAATACCCCTAAGTGTCTGTTCCACACGCACAGTTTTGGTCGTCTCTTGAATGTTTCTATGGTTCACGTCAAAATCACATAAAGTGAATACGTAGCAGTTGCTGGTACGTGTCGTGTAGCTCCTAATCTGTAGGTTGTGCGTCTAGCTCGCCTTTTTTTTCCTCTTGCAATTTATTTGTTGAGGAAACCTGGTGGTTTTCCCTGTAAAATTTCCCAGAATCTGGATTTGCTGAATTGGTTGCTCAAGGTACAATCTGACATGTTGTTTTGTCCCCTGTGTTGTCTGTAAATTGCTGGATTCAGAGGCTTCATCAAATTTATGTTGGTTGGTGGTTATTTGGGGTTTCTTGTGTAGCGCCGTTAGGAAGCCGGGATGTCTGGCTGAGTCTTTCACGTTCGCGTGTTTGCGTGTGGGTGTCCACTTGTCCCAGCACCGTTTGTTGAGAGATCGTCTCTGCTCTGTGGGGAGAGCTGAGGTGACTGTCCCTCTCTCCGGGCCCTCCGTCCTGTCTGTTGGTCTGTTCCCTCACCAGCACCGCGTTGTCTCGATGATCCCTGTGCCTTTACAGCGAGACCCGGTGCCGGGCAGTGTCCCTCCTCCGGCTTTGTTCTCGTTCGGTACTGTGTGGGTTCTCGTTCCGGCCTGTGGCTTTTCCATGTTAGCCTTAGGTTCAGCGTGTTGGTAATCTACAGAGGAACTGGCTGAGGTTTGGATTAGGATTACACCAAATGTTTAGGTCAGGTCAGGGAGAATGGACATGTTGGCCGTGTAGACTCTTCAGATCAGTGAACGTGGAATTGCTCTCCATTCATTTAGTGCTTTGATTTTGTCCACCCGTGTTTTGGGGCTAGATGGCTTGTTGTTTGCATGTGGTAGGGAGCAAGTCAGGGAAACGCAGCTTGAGCTGACCTCCAGAGCGAGGCTGTCCTGGCGTGGGTGGCATCCAGAGGTCTGGAGGGCGTGTGTCACATGCTGTAATGGCCCATCCGAGTCGTCATTGTGCTGCTGTCAGCAGGGCCCCTTCCTGCTAAGTCTGGCTTCCCTCCTGGTGGCACGTGGCTGTACCAGCTCTGGGGTTCATATTCTCCCCCCAGGCCATCCTGGAGACACAGCACCGGCACCCCCAGATTCCCATCAGAACACACGAGTTGCATGGGGAACGCGCCACCTCTGTGCCCTTTCCTGCAGTCTCGGGGTGCCCTGCGCTGGTTGTTTCCGTCTGGGTGGTGGTCGTTGGCCAGGACTGGCGGGCCCCACTCCCGTGGTTGCTGTGACGGATGGTGTGGGCCAGCAGCCATGTCACCCCGGCGGTGACTGTAATCAGGCACCCCGGCTTTTCTGACCACTCCACCATTGGAAGGTTCTGCCCGCTTCCTTCTTGAGCTGTCGTTCCTGAGACGAGCTGCTGGTGGAGACGCCGTGGGCAGCGCGTGTGACACGGTGCTTTCTGCTTCTCAGGGTGGTGTGTGTGATCCCTCCAGTGGTGGCTGCGCCCCCGTCCTTGTGGGTGGCGAGGCCGCCGTCCCTCTACAGCCACAGGCTGAGGATCCTGCGGCACTGCCTGAGAGAGCACACGGCTCCCTACGCGCAGCAGCTGCGGCGGATGACCGCCCTGCGCTCCCTCCGGTTCCCTGAGCTCAGATTGGTGCAGTTTGACTCAGGTACGGCAGGGTTCCCATCCGCGCTGGCCTTGAGGTGGGCCTGCCTGGCCCTGGGTTATGAGAAACCCGACGTTGTTCCCTCCGTAGGAAAGCTCGAAGCTTTAGCCATCTTACTTCAGAAGCTGAAGTCTGAGGGGCGTCGAGTGCTGATCTTGTCCCAGATGGTTCTCATGCTGGACATTTTAGAAATGTTCTTGAACTTCCATTACCTCACCTACATCAGGATCGATGAAAACGCCAATAGCGAGCAACGGCAGGTAAGGAAGAGGGGGTTTGCCCTGGTCCCGTGGACGGTGCGGTGTTGTTCGCATGTATCTGCTCTCTCTGCCCTGGCTTCTCAAAGCCGTGTGAGCGCTGGGCTGTGTTCGGCCCTTCCGAACGAGGGGAGCGGCTGCTCCACGTCCTTGGGCTCGAACAGGTCTGCAGCTTGTGCGTCCTGTGACGGGGCGACCTGCGGCCATGGGGGGCGGGTCGGTGCGCTGCAGGCGCGGCCAGGGGGTGAGAGCGTGGGCGCAGCCCCCACGAGGCACGTTGCGAGAAATGCAGGGCACATGGCGTGCCCCCCGTCACTTGTCAGGTTGGCCAAGGTGTGTCGCTTGGGTCAGCACCGCGAGATGGGTGATCTCCCGCCCTCCCGGCCGGCGCAAAGCCGCACAGCCTTCTCGGAGCCAGGCGGACGGTGTGGGGCTCCACCGCTCCCCCCTGGAGCCGCGCACACGTGCAGCCGCATGGTGGGTCACTGGGTTGTGCGGGCGCCGTGCTGCTGGGCGGCGCCGTCCTGAGCGGCCATCGGCTGGACTGCACGGCGCCCATGAGCGCGCTCAGGACGGGATGTGGTGGCACAAGCAGGACGGCCGCCGGAAGCAGGCGGCCAGCCCGTGCGAGCCCACATGCGCGCACACCGAGAGGGCCTGGAAGGAGGTGCAGCGTGGGGTTGGCGGACGGGTTTCCTCGGCAGTGATGCAGCGGAGCACACGCGGACTCTCCGGGACAGTCGGGTTTGGTGCTGAGATCACGGCAGAGAGCAGCGCTCCCAGGAGGCTGAGAGCCTGTCTCGGGCCTGTGCCCTGCTCCCTCAGCCTTACTCCCGGGCCTTTTGCTGTGAAGGCCCCGGCATTGCCTGAGGGTACAGGACCGAGCACACGTCCCTCCCCAGGAAGACTCTGTGTTCTCCTGGGGCCTGCGGGTTGAGCTGACAGTCCACGTCAGGTGGGAGCTGCCGTTTTCCTCTCGTCAGTGAGGCCTGGCGAGTGCAGAGTGGGGGGCGTCTGTGATCAGTAAGCGAGACACGGCCAGACGTGTGCTCCTGGCGGGTAGGCGTCAGAATGTGCCCCAGCTGTGCCCGCTTTGACCACGGGGGCCAACCTGAGAGCTTTGCTTCGTCCCAGGAGCTGATGAGGAGTTTCAACAGAGACCGGAGGATTTTCTGCGCAATTCTGTCGACGCACAGCCGCGCCACGGGCGTGAGCCTGGTGGAGGCCGACGCGGTGGTGTTCTATGACAATGACCTGAACCCCGTGATGGACGCCAAGGCCCAGGAGTGGTGCGAGCGGATCGGGAGGCGCAAGGACGTCCACATCTACAGGTGAGGGGGGCGGGCGCGACACGGGCTCGGTGGAGGCGTGGGGACAGGAGGTGCTGCTGGAGCTCAGGTGCACGCTGCAGCTTGTTCCAGAAGTTTCTGCTGCATCGTTTGTTTTTTCTGAGGCAGACTGCTTGCTGCTCTCTCTGTTCTTTCTTTAGGCCCAACATTTGCTCAGTTTATAATTAGTTTGCTTGAAACTGATCGAATTACGTTGCTTAGACCCAGCTTGCTGTGCACTCGACACGTGTCTGTCGTGCTGCTTCTGCGGCACCTGACCCTCAGAAGGGCGGTTTGTATTTCAGTGTTTCCGTTGCTATCTGGCGTGAGTTGTCTGTCAGTAAGATAATGACTGAAAGACCTCAAATCCGTGGGCACTGCCTCTGGACACAGAGGACCGCTGGCCCCGCACATGACCGAGGAAAGCGGAGGAGCCTCTCCCGGGTATTTCTGAACTTGCTGAAGCATCTGGCATGGTGGTGTGATAACAGCGGGTCTCCAATATGTGCCAGCACCCGACGGCCCTGCCCCCCGTGTGTGCTGGCGTGTGCGCGGCGGGCACCGTGGGCGAGGCCCCCGCCTGTGCAGGTGACCACTTGCTCCTTCCATCGAGGCTGAATTTAAGTAGCTGTATTACTGCGTCTCTGAGGTTCGAGGAGAAGTATTCCTCAGAGATAGAAGTTAGTAACGTTTGCTGTATGTCTTCCCACGCGTCCTTCTAATTCTTTAATGGCTCACGCGACAGTCTCGTTAATCCCCTCTTCTCCCAGCCGCACATCGCGAGTTTGTCTCCGTGCTGGTAAACTTCAGGCTGTGTGCTGTGTATGTTGTGGGAGCAACGTTTTCCTGAGTGATGCTTTCAGCAGTTACTGAAATCGTTGACCCTTTAGCAGTTACTAGCCAGAAATGGGAAAACTATTTTACTCTTAGTAACCATAATCCACAACTCAGGAACAGTCTTGGCAATGAAGGTGCAGGATGTGTAGGAAACAAGAATCAAATTGTGCAAAACGTGGTAAGATGTGAGTTGGAGACTAAGCTGTGTTCTGGGACAGGAAGACCTGGTGCGTAAAACGTCCTCCGCCTGAAGTGATGTTAACATGCGGAAGAGTTTTCAGGAAAGCCGTCATGGGGGTTTGTGTATGTGTGTGCGTATGTACCCGTGAGTGGATAAAGTGGGTTTTATTTGTTCTTATTTATTTTCAAAGATTTTATTTATTTGAGAGGGAGACAGAGCGCACACACATACATGCACAAGTGGGAGGAGGAGCAGAGGGAGAAGCAGGGAGCCCGACGCAGGGCTTGATCCCAGGACCCTGCGATCATGACCTGAGCCGAAGGCAGATGCTTAACCAACCGAGCCACCCAGGCGCCCCTACAAATACCCTTTAAAAACCACTTTATCCAGGGGCGCCTGGGTGGCTCAGTCGGTTAAACGTCTGCCTTCGGCTCAGGTCTGATCCCAGGGTCCTGGGATCGAGCCCCACATCGGGCTCCCTGCTCAGCGGGAAGCCTGCTTCTCCCCCTCCCACTCCCCCTGCTTGTGTTCCCTCTCTCGCTGTGTCTCTTTCTGTCAAATAAATAAAATCTTTAAAAAAAAAAAAAGTGTATTTGGAGTGAAGGGTAGCTGATAACGGCCAACAGAAATGCTGACAAGGTTGCAGCGGAGAGGCGTGGGGGAAGGCTCGTCGTCGGGGGCGAGCAGTGAACAGCGCGAGCGTGAGCCAGCAGGGTGCAGGTCGTTTAATGCTTGTTGCTGACACCGTGGACCCTGAGGAAGAGCTGGGGTCGGAGTGCTGTGCCCGCTTTACGGCCCGAACCCCGGCCCCAGGGTTGAGCACGCAGGTGTAGAAACAAAGCAGCGGTCTCAGCGTAGTATTGAGGAGATGGTACCTGTGGCTTGAAGGCATTACTTTAGCCAAACAGGAAAGCTTGGAGGGAAGGAAAGGCAGACATACCTGATTGCAGTAAAATGAGAACTTAAGTTTTGGTTTTGCAAGAAAATTCCATAAACAAAGCTAATGCACAAATAATAGTTTGGGGCAATTATTAGCAATTCTCACAACAGACAGAGAGTTAGATAGCTCTTAGAAGTTGAGAAGAAAGGTAAATGAGCCCTTCTTTGAGAAAGTGGGGAGGCACCCGAGCGTCCGAACGGGCCAGTCCAGCTGCCCCCACGTTTGGTGGGACGCCCAGGCGCGGAGGCGGAGAGGAGGGAGCTGCACGTGTGATGGCCTTCGTTACGCGCCCAGATGGGACGGCAGTGGGCGCGGCTGCTGGCGGTGCTGGCCGCGGGAGCGCCTACCCCCGACCGGGGCCGTGGGGTGGTTGCACTGTTTTGACATCAGGTTGGCAGGGTCTGCTGAACTGGAGATTGTGCGTGCCCTTTTTCCCCAGCATTTCCCTCCAGGGAGCCCAGCCCGTGGCGTCACTGTAGCTTGTTCACACGGCACAGCGGGAGCCAGAGAACGCCCATGCTTGGGGTACAGCCATACCTGGGCATCGAGCAGCTGCTGGAACCGTGCCGCCAGGCCCCCCGCACCCCGACTACCCGTGGCGGTGTGCTTCCAGGCGCCCGTTCGTTACCGTGCGCATGTCTGTTTTGTAGGCTTGTGAGCGGTAACTCCATCGAAGAGAAGCTGTTGAAAAACGGAACCAAAGACTTGATCCGGGAAGTGGCCGCTCAGGGCAATGACTACTCCATGGCCTTCCTGACGCAGGTACCCGCCGGAGGCCTGCAGTCCTCCTGGTTGCTGCGTGGTGACGGGGGGCGGGGGGGCCGGCGCGTGCGGATGAGGAGCTGCTCGGCGGTTTCCCTGGGATGCAGTCTGACGCTCAGGTCAGGCGCTGGCCCGTTTTCAGCTGGACACTAATGTGCGTTTCGTGTGTAGCGGACCATCCAGGAGCTGTTTGAGGTATGTTCTCCCACCGACGACGCCGGCTTCCCAGTGAAGGCAGAGGAATTCGTGGTCCTCTCTCAGGAGCCTTCTGCTACAGAAATCATCGCACCCAAAATTGCAAGACCTTTCATTGAGGTGAGGACAGATCGCCTGCCCTGGAGGTCACAGAGGATTTGCTGCACCTGCTGTGGGCCCTGAGCACCCTGCCCGCTCTGCAGGCCCCCCTCGCCCAGCCCTGGCACACCCTGCCTGCCCGCTTTCTTTCTCTTACGGGCATTTTCATCTGGAAAAGCAGGTAAGCAGAGTGGAGAGTCTGAGGGCCTCAGGCACCTGCTGCCCAGCTCAGCGGCCATCCCTGTCCTATCGGCTCTTCCCGAGCCACACTGCCTCCCCTGAGCCGTAGCGGGCGGCTGGTGGCGTGGAGCGCCTCGCCTGTCCTGTCTGCCCGGCCCGGCCCGGCCCCACGGCCTGCTGTCTCGGCTCCTGTCTGAGAGGCGCCCTGTGTGCGAGTGCAGGTGCACACCGCGTCTGAGGACAGTGCAAAGGAGGACATGAACGATGTGGTTAAATAAAACACTGCCTCTTACACGTTAAACGCGCGAGCTAGAGGTGCTAGATTACGTGGCTCGTGCAGTACCGCTTTTGGGTAGCGCTGCTGTGTAGACGCACCGTAGACCCGCTGTCGGGGCCACGTGCCCTCCTGCCCTGCCTCGTGGAGTAGCCTGGCTACAGCTCCCCCCAGGACTCCCCCTGCCCCTTGGCCTGCCTCAGGGCGGGGGTTTCCCCCTCCTTCCTGGGTGTCGGTTTCCGGGCTCTTGGCCTTGTAGGGACCCCAGTGTCCTGGGCCTCTTCCTGCGCCCTTGCCCGTGGTAGAAGGCTGCACTAGGTCCCCTGTGGTGCCTCTCCAGCCCCGTCTCCGTCCCCGCGCCCTTGGTGAGGAGGACTTGCCGCAGCCTTGGCTGATTTAAAAGTTCTCATTTGGTTGAGAAGTAATAAATGCGTGAGGTAAAGCCTTCGAGAATTTATCATGGAAAGCAAGTGTCCCTCACCAGACCCTCGCTCTCTGCTCAGCGATGACCACTTGATGCGGTTCCTCCTGCCTCCCTCCTGGAGTTTCCCGTGTACGATGACCCCACACACAGACACCTTGTGGCTCCCTCGGCATCCGGAGGGACAGATAGATCAACCCTGTTCTTTTAAAAATAGGTGTTAGTGCGCGAGGTTAAAAAGAAAAAGTCAGTTGTCTCCCAGAAATGATGATCTCTCCACTGAAAGTCTCGCACGTGTCCTGGGAGAGAGAGGAGTGGCAGGAGGGTGTGTGCTTGCGGAACGTGGTGTTCCGCGTGCGGTTGTCTTGGGGACACGTGCGTACCACATGGAGCGGCATGCCGGCTCAACACACAGGCGCTGTCCACGTGTGTTTGTTGAATGTCCTGCCGTGTGTCGGGCGTGTTCTAGGCAGGAGGGACCTAGTGTTGACTAAAACACGTAGTGTGGCCCCGTCCCCCCCGCCGTGCAGCCTACGCTCCAGTAAGAGGAGAGACTGGAGGCTAGCGGACGAGTAGAACACGGGCTGTCCTTACTGCGGTGGCGAGCAGTGCTGAAGGCCCCCGCACACAGCGCACGATGTCCCGGGAGGGGCGGCAGGGTCAGCAGGGGATGGGGGGTAAGGGAGGTGGGGCCTGGCCGCGTTCTTAAAAACGGCCCTCTGGCTCTGTGCCGAGTCTGGATTGTGGGGGCCGGAGCAGAGGGCCGTGGCGGGCGTGGGCAGAGCCGCCACGCACGGAGCAGCGGTACCAGGATGGCGTCCTGATGTCCGGGGCGCCGGGGACATCTCCAGCAGGGGTGATGCTCTTCAGAGGATTCGTGCAGGAAAATGGCTTTTGGTGAAAGTTTCGTTGAAGCACAAGAACCTCCTGAGAAGCACCCGCGTCGCAGAGAATCAGCTAGAGAGGGCGCTCCAGGGAAAGCCCCCAGAAACCGCCTTCCCCCTCACCACTCCCGTTCCCCAGGGCTGCTCTTCTGCCTCCTGACCACCAGCATGGGGCTGCCCGTGCGGGTCTGGCTTCTGGTTGACGCTCCGCTCCTTGGGTCATCGTGATTTCCTCCTCCGGCCCACCATCTGTGTTTGAGCCGTGTGTCTGTGACTATCTTCTATGTGTCTCTTGGCAGACGCACCGATGCATCTCTGCTAACGTTTGGGTAGTGCACCTTAGGGTGGGGCCCTGGGGTCATCAGGGAGCGTGCGTGTGACCCACCGGGGCTGCCAGGCCATTTTCCAAGCTGGCCAAGCCTCTCCATCCTCTGTCAGCCACATAGGACTTGAGACGTGGGGTGTCGTTCCCAGCAGTGTGTTGGCGGACGTCCCCGTGTCTCTGGTTGGATTTGCCTTTGCTGTCGGCCCATGAATTTGTGTCTCTGCACGTCCGTAGCAGAAGTGTGTGCTCACGTCTTTTCCCCTTGTTTGGTTAGCCGAGCTGTTGCTTTTCCTCAGCGGTTTGTTGGCGTTCTTTCTGTGTCCTGGACGGATACGTGTAGGATACCTCCCTGTGTTCTGCAGTCTGCCTTCAGGGAGCAGGGGCTCTGGATTCTGAAGCCGCCCAGTGGCCCTTCTTTACCATGGTTGCTGAGAGACGTTCTCCTGGCCCCGGGTCGTCAGGACGTCCTCGCTTCTTTTCCTCTGGCTGCTTCAGTGTTTAACCTTTGTACTTAAACGTGCGGTCTGTGTGTAGTGTGAGGTCGGGTTACGTTTTAAAATTGCCGATTTTGCCAGGTCGCCAAGAAAAGAGGTTGTGCAGCTCATAATCGACACCTGGTAACCGGAGACCGTGGGGTTGTGCCCGATGCGCGGGTGTGCGCTCCACACCCACCCGCGCCTGTCAGGCCTGAGCCCCGGGCTGTGGGAAGGCGCCTCCTTCCTTCCACTGGTGTTTCTCGATCCGCGGTGGCGCCGACTGTCTTACACGCCTGTCGTCTGCGGGCTCGGCTTTGGCAGCCGTGGCGTGGGGTCGTTTGTCTCCTGTTAACGCCGCGGACAGCGGCCTGTGTCTCGTGCACCGTGAGACTCGTTCTCGTCCGTCAGAGCCGTGGCTGCGATGCGTGTTGGTTTGATGTTGAACGAGGTGCCCCGTCCCGCTCTGTGCTCAGGGTCGGGAGCTTCGTGGGATGGCAGCCCGTGGCTCTCCCCCGGGGCTTTTGACCCCCGGGGCCCTGGCCCCCCCCCCCCCCCTCCCCCCCCCCCCCCCCCCCCCCGTGCTTCCTTGTCCGGGCCGAGCGGGGCGTGAACGAGAGCGCGTCAGCACTGGGGGCTGCGCGTGCAGTGACGCGGCTCTCGCTGGTGCTACGTAGGGCGGCTCCTTCTCAAAACCCCGTAATTTAAAAATACGTGAAAGTAATACGAACACGTAATCTCTTAGGCCCTCAAGAGCATCGAGTACCTGGAGGAAGACGCCCAGAAACCCGAGGGGGAAGCCGTGCTGGGGTCGTCCGGCTCTGACAGCCCGAGGTGGAGCGAAGAGCCGACGCAGCTGGAGGAGTTAGCGGACTTTATGGAACAGGTGTGGGAGCTTTCGCTTCTGTGCTTCGGCTTCGTTTTTTTCCATACACCTTGATGTTTTAAACATTTGTCCCTTCTGTGAAATTTTGCTTGGTCGCTGAGTAAGAACGATCCTTTCTTGGTTCAAGTGTTGGCGGGGGTTGTACGAGGACCTTAACTTTCGTTAACTTGCTGTTAACCCTGTTCAAACAATGATTTTTGAAACAGCTTACACCCATTGAGAAATATGCTCTGAATTACCTGGAATTGTTCCACACGCCTACTGGCCCCGAGAAAGAGGGGAACAGCGAGGTAAGGGCGGGCTCAGCTTTCAGAGTCAAATTTGGCCTGAAGTAAATATGACTTGCATGGAATTAAAGGTATAAAAACCAAACCCACCAGTGTAGAAACAGATTGAAAGTGGAGCAGCTCGGTGCTTGATGGAGGGTTATGTGTTGGGGGCGGGCAGGGGTCCAGGGCACGTGGACCCGTAGCTGGGATGGCTCGTGACAGCACGAGCCAGGGGCGGGCTGGGTCGCGGCGGGTGGGGCCTGCTGCGGCCGAGTCTCAGGGCCCCTCTCCGTGGCCTTGCCACCAGGATGCCGTACTGACCGCCGTGAGGGAGTGGGAGGCCCGGAACGCCAGGGCCCTGCGGGAGAGGGAGACTCAGGCACTGCAGGAACGGGAGCAGGAGCAGCTTCTCACCTACACGCGGGAGGACGCCTACAACGCGGTATGCGGGGCCCAGCATCCCGTGCGTTTCCGCGGGACGAAGCTCTTCTCCAGGTCTGACAGCCGTCGTGTGATGCTTGACCCTTGGTTGCACATTTCTGGTCACACTTGGGCTTTTCCCCGAATGTGGTTAAATGGTGTCGTAGGTACTTTGAAGACCTACTAAGCACACAGGTAGATAGCTGGTGCATCTGAGGTCATGCCGCACTGAAACGCTGCCCCTCCCCTGCAGGAGTACGTGTGTGAAGGTGCCGACGGGCAGATGGAAGTCATGCCGGTGAGCACCCGTCTCCCTGAGTGTCGGGGTGGCTGCCCTCCCCGAGGCGCACAGCTCACGGCTCTCCCTTCTCCACGCAGCTCTGGACACCGCCCACGCCCCCCCAGGATGACAACGACATCTACGTGGACCCGGTCCTGTGTCTCACGTACGAAACCACGCCCATCCCAGAGTCCAAGCTGCCTCCCGTGTATGTGAGGAAGGAGCGCAGGCGGCACCGCACGGACCCGTCAGGTGCGCACCCTGCGGCCAGGCTTGCGTGTCCGCTCGCTTTGTGCTCACGGGCGGGGGGGAGCGTTAGGCTTACGGTCCGCTTGGCGTCAAAGCAGGAGAGTAGGTGTGTGTCCACTGAGGCTCCTTGGTGACAGGCCTCCTCAGGTGTCCTTCTTGTCCTCGTTTCCTCGCTCGCGGAAGCAGAGTCCCCGTTCGTTGACAGCCTCGCTGAGAAAAGCTCTCTGTCCAGTTGCAGGCAGGAAGAAGAAGCAGCGTCACGGGGAGCCGGTCGTCCCTCCTCGCTCGCTGTTTGACCGTGCAACACCTGGCATGTTGAAAATGCGACGGGAGGGGAAGGAGCAGAAGAAGAACATTTTGTTGAAGCAGCAAACACAGTTTGCCAAGCCTTTGCCGACTTTTGCCAAACCAGCGGCTGAGTCGGGCCCAGACAACCCTGAGTGGCTCATCAGCGAGGACTGGGCTCTGCTGCAGGTGAGCACGGCCCCCAGTCCACGTCCTGTCCCCTCCTGTCCATGTCCTGTGGTCTCAGTCCTCGGGGGAGTGTGTGCACTTGCGGATGCAGCTCGTTGACCCGTGGTACCTGAAACCCGGTCCCGTAGGCCGTGAAGCAGCTCCTGGAACTGCCTCTGAACCTCACCATCGTGTCCCCGGCCCACACGCCCAACTGGGACCTCGTCAGCGACGTCGTCAACTCCTGCAGCCGCATCTACCGCTCTTCCAAGCAGTGCCGGAGCCGCTACGAGAACGTGCTCATTCCCAGGGAGGAGGGGAAGGTGAGGGCAGACCCCTTCCACTCGCGCGACCGCAGAACTCCAGCCCCAGGGCCTGGTGGAGGCTGGCGAAGTAGTGGCCCCGGGCCTGAGATGTTGCCTGACGTGCCTGGAAAATTCCGGGTGCCGTCTGGAGGCTCCCGTGCCACCTGAGGGCTTGGTCCTGCCTTCATTTCATTTTTCTTCCTTTTGTTTCTTAAGACGGTGTCGAGTGAATGAAAGGGTCTTTGTTTGGCTCCCTTGGCTTATTTGGAGAGAAGTCCTGTGCCGTTGTTCTGGGCTCCCACCAGGCCTGTCGGCTGCCACGGTGCTGGGACCAGCTCTGGACCCTGGTCCCGGTTGACCGTGCGCATTGCATAGGCCGAGTGCACAGAGGCTGGGTACTCGGTGTCTTTCCCAGGAAGCCCGCAGTGGCAGCAGCCTGACCCCGCGAGAGCCAGCCCCGCGGACAAGTGCATCTGCCGTGCGGTTTCCACCCGCGAGCCTCTTGCTCCTCTTGGTCTGAGAGGGTCTGTTTCTGTTTGTCCCTCTGCTGTCTTCACCGCTTCCCTTTCTCGCCACTTGCCCATCTGCCTGCCCTCCGGAGAACGTCCGAGTCCTGTGCACAGAAGGGGTGCATGCGTGGCGGGCTGCCGGCGTCGACAAGGGTCCCCCGGAGCCCGCTGCCTATGACAGACGGCGCAGGGCAGATGCAGCAGAAGCACGCACGCGGGGCCCAAATGCGAAAATCACCGCTTCTGTCATCATCTGTTTTCGTGTTCCTAAAAACGTTTGTCTTAAAGCATTTATTTGCTTTTTGTTTAAGAACAAAAAAAGCAAGTGTTCCTCACGATACCACTTGTGGTGCCTTCACCAACGAGGCTCCGTGGAATCTTCCGTCTGGTCTGTTGCGTGTTGGAAGCACGTGTAGCGGCAGCCGTAACACTAATGTGGAAAAACATAAAGCTGAAGCTCCGTCTTCCGTCATAGGTCAGGGAGAAGCTGATCCAGAGAGAAAGGCAGAAGCGCATTTATTAGCTACAAAGGGGACGTAGTGGATGAGTTGGCAAGCAGCCGTGCAGAAGGCCACGTGATGGGGTCAGAGCCAGCCGGGAGGTTGGTGTTTGCAGACACGTGCTGGCTGCCGCGTGTGGGGTGGGACAGGGCAGGAGCCCCCTCCCTGCCGACCACGATCTGGGCTCACCGTCGGGCAGTTGTGTGACCTGCCTGCTCTTATTTTTGCTCTGCCTTTTCTCCTTCACTTTTCTGGGCCACGGGAGTGCTCACAGACGCGGTCCCCTGTTAGTGACCCGCCTGTGCCGGTCTTGTCGGTCTGAGTCTCCTCTGACGTGCTGTCCTTGATAGGAAGTCTTCACTTAGCGCAGACGACGTAGGAAGGCGCGTATGCACAGCCCTCCCGTGCGCGGTTCCTACTGTGGAGCAGTTTCCATCCCGCACGCTGTCTTTGAGTCCCAGTTACGGGGCAGTCGGGGCCTGGAGATGCAGAGGAGGGTCCCGGGGAGCCCTGTGGCCCAGCCGGGACTCGGTGGCTGACCAGCACGCTTTACACACAGCACCACGGGACTGGAGTGCTGTCCCTGAAGTTCTGTGGGGCACTGAGGTGTCCTGGGAGCGAGCAGGTGCTTGGCTTAGCTGTAGGATTTAGGCTGCAGAGATTACCCGGCACAGGTGACGCCGTGAAGCCCCGAGAACGAGCTCCCAGCCACCCAGCGCCTCTCCCCTTCCCTGTGCCCTGTGGGCGGAGGCCTGTGGGAGGGCAGCCGCGGCTTGCTCCGGGCTCTGTCGCTGCCGGAGGTGCGCTGGCTCGGCCTCGCTGCCGTGCGACCCTGGGCACTGTGCCGGCGCAGGCGGGGAGTCCTGCTCTGGGTGACCGCGGGGTCACGCGAGGTGACGTGTGGGGAGGAGCAGCGTCTGCAGGCGCTGGGCGGCAGTGACGTCGCGACTCGGGAGGAGGCCGCCGGGTTCAGTCTGGGACGTTTGAGGTCAGGCCTGCCCACGAGCCGCCGTCTGATTGACATGCTGCTGCCTTGGGTTTTGTCTCAGAGTAAGAACAACCGGCCCCTGCGCACAGGCCAGATGTACGCCCAGGACGAGAACGCCACGCACACGCAGCTGTACACAAGCCACTTCGACCTGATGAAGATGACGGCCGGCAAGAGAAGCCCCCCCATCAAGCCTCTGTATGTTTCCCGCGTCCTTCCCGCCCCCCCCCGAGACGAGCTGGCGCTGGGCCGCCGGCCGCACGGCGCGTCCGTCACGCGGCCTTCTGCGGCAGCGCTTTCTGGTCTGCTAACGGTTGTCTCCCCTCCCGCGCTGCAGGCTCGGCATGAATCCCTTTCAGAAGAACCCCAAGCACGCCTCCGTGTTGGCAGAAAGGTAGTTTTGTATTTTCCACTATTGGAAACGATCTCATTTTAGTGTGGTCCGCGAATCGTGCAGTCTGTGCGTCCAGGCCGGGCCAGCGGGGGGCCGGCGAGTGCCATGTGTCGTTGCCGTGGCGAGGGTCTGTCCCTGCCTGCAGGCCGCAGGGGACACAGGCAGACGTGACGGGACTGTGGGAGAGGCTGTGTCCTTTTTCTAATCTGCTGTGTGTTTTATTGGTTCTGCCTTAAAATTAAATCCAGCACGGGGGTGAGCATACTCGCTTTGAGACTGAGTGAGAGCGAGAAGAGCACCGACAAGAGGATGGGCAGGGAGACGCTGGGTGTGTGAGCAGGTGCCGTGGGCCGACTTGGGAGCTGAGTGTGGGGTGTGCGGGTGTTTGCCGCACACTCCCTGTGCTTTCGGGTGTTTGCTTCATGACGAGGTGGTGGGAACCGCACGTCTAGATGAAGCCCGGGCGCTCGTCTGGCTCAAGCCTTCATGGTTGCCCAACGGAGGGTCTGCAGTAGACCGAGGGCCCTGCTTTCTCCTTACTTGCTCTCAGTGTGGCCCCCAGCGGGGTGCATCTCTGCTGAGACCCCCGACCGCCTCTCCCGGCCACCCTGAGGTGGCCCAAGGCCTGTGCTGCCCATCCGACTCTGGGGGCCTGGACTCCGCAGGATGCTCCCTGCCTCACGGCCGTGCCCTACCACTCAGGCCTGGGACGGTCTTCCTGGACGTCTGCGTGGCTCGGGCCCAGGACCCCCTCACACGTCCCGTTCCCCACCTTGTGGACAGTTGCACCCTGGCCGTGTGTTTCTCTTCACAGCACGGATAGTCTTCGCGTTCTTTGCTCGAGTTGTGTGGTGTCTGGCTGCCTCTGGGTGTAGGGGCTCTGGGTCCTGGAGTATGGAGCGGGCGATGGTGTGTGTTTGTGGATGAAATCAGCGGATTGTTTCACCCAGCTGGCATCTATTGGCAGGCTTCGTGCCTGCCGCCCTGCTGGGCTCAGCAGTTGAGCAGCGAGCAGAAGGCCGTGTTCTTGTTTTCATACCTGCGAGACGCAAACTCAGAGTAATCTTACAGAGGTCGAGGATCCATCCTGCAGGTGGATGGAACAGTCTGGCGGAACCCAGGGCGAGCGGGGCCTGGCGGGAGGAGACAGGGTGTTCCTGCTGGATCACCCCAGCGTGAGGGGATGTTGGGTTGGTCATCATGGGTTTGCAGTGTGTGGGGCCAAGGAAGAGGGTTACAAGGCAGGTCCACAGGACAAGCACAAGGGGGCCCGGGGTTACACCTCCAAGGTGGGGGAGCAGGCAAGCAGGGAGGCAGGTACACTGGGGGCACCGTGCTGAGGAGGCTGAGGGCCTCAGTGGGAACAGGTTCAGTGTGAAGCCCAGCTGGGGTGAGGTGGACAGAGGCTGTGAGGTGAGCGCAGGCCTGCGGCGTCCTGGGGGCTCAGATTGGTTTCTGTGTTTGGCTCAGATTGGAGGGATGGATCCCACGTGGGCTGGTGGACATGACTAGAAGGTGGAGAGACGAGGGGAGAAGAGAACTGGGCATGTGGGTCCACAGCTGGGTGGGGACTCAGCCTTCTGCAGTCTGGGTGTCCTCTGAGGGTCTCGAGGTGGCAGCCAAGGGTGAGGGTGTGAGGGTCCATGAGGAGTCAGGGGCCAGGCCTTGCACCAAGGAGGAAGAAGTGACGCCGGGTGGCCTGGGTGGGGGGCCTTGCTGTGCATGGGGTGGGCTTTTCTCTCGTCAGTGGAGACAGTTGGGCCCCATGTGGAGCTGGCAGACCAGGGGAGCCTGGGTGTAGCTTTGCCGAGTGCGATGGAGTGAAGGGAGCATTGGTGCGGGAAGGCCTGGGTGTTCATGTGGGAGCGGGGGCGCAGTGGGGCATCTGGGCAGACGGACGTGGTTGATGTCAGAGAATGGTGAGGAGCCAACCAGGCGAGCTGGGATGGGGGGGTGCTGACGTGCAGCAGCAGGAGACAGGTATGGTGCCCAGGGGAGGCCCGGAAATGGGGATGGTGTGCACGAGGTTTTAAGCAAAGCCAGGCTCTCTGGTAGCAGTCAGAGTGCTGGGTAGGTCACAGTAGTCTGGGGGGGGGGGACCCACCCACCCTCCCTCTGGGCTTTGCTGGTCAGCCTCTGCGCCCAGGAAGCCTGGTGCCACGGGAGGCGGCCTGGGCCCTGACATCAGTCCTCACGGACATGGGGGCATCTGGCAGGCTGGAGTGGGACCTGGGGACACGGGGCTACGGACCGCTGCTGGGAAGAGGACTGATGCTCCGCTGCAGAGGGAGGGGAGGCCCGGCTTGGAGCAGGTGGTCAGTTTGGTGGGCTGGGTGGGAGGGGGCGGGTGGTTCACTGTGAGGTGCACCCACACACATTTCGGGGCACCTGATATCCCAGGCACTGTCCTGGGTGCTGCTGTGGTGGACCAGGCCCAGACCTGCTTTCTGGAAGATTCTGTGTTGAAAGGAAATGGGAGACATGGTCTTGGACGACCTGGCAGCTTTTGTCTTTGTGGAGAGGCTTGATGGGAACTGCTTCCTAGCACCTAGCAGCTGGGGGGCGAGAGCTTTGGGTTTCTGGAGCGTTCCGTCCCTCAGAGCGCGTCCGTTTTATTTTTGTCTCTGCTGTTGTCTTTCAGCGGGATCAACTACGACAAGCCGCTGCCTCCCATTCAGGTCGCGTCTCTCCGAGCAGAGCGAATCGCCAAAGAGAAAAAGGTGTGGGTGCCGGGCCTGGACGTGGCCGGGGTGGCGGGCTCGGCGGGCTCCTCCCCACGGCGCCTCTCCTCTCCGCTTCTGCAGGCGCTGGCCGACCAGCAGAAGGCACAGCAGCCGCCCGTGGCGCAGCCCCCGCCGCCCCCACCGCAGCCGCAGCCCCCGCCGCCCCAGCAGCCGCCCCCGCCGCTGCCCCAGCCCCAGGCGGCCGGCAGCCAGCAGCCTGCGGGGCCACCAGCCGTCCAGCCGCAGCCCCAGGCGCAGCCCCAGGCGCAGCCCGCGCCGCCCCCGCCGAAGGTGCCCCCGGCGATCACGACGGTGGGCAGCGCCGCTGTGCTGGTGAGAGGGTGTCCCTCCCTGGCGCGGGCGCCTGTGGGCACGCGGGGCAGGGCGGTCTGTTCAGACGCAGCATGTCTTCAGCAGCGGCAGCGGCGGCGGGCCCTGCCTCTCCCGGGCGGGAGGGCGCCTCACCACGCTCTGCCCGCTCCGGGCTCTTGCCGCCTGGGTCGGTTAATGGCGGTTTGGGCGGTGGAGGCGCCCAGGGAGTTTGGAGCTCGGTGGGGTTTGTGGGGTGTCGTCGTCACGTCACCCTGCAGAGCGAGTACCGTCCGCACCAGTGTGCGAGCTTCTCTCACAGCTGGTGCGTGCATGCTCTTGCACACACGTGTGCATGGATCTTCGGTGCCCGTTGGAGAAGGCGGTAAACCGAGCGCACAGGAAAGGGGCAGAAAGGCAGACTCGTGACGTCACGTGGCCTGTGCTGCGTGCGCCCGTGTCCGTGTGACACGGACCTCGGAGCCCCCGTGGGGAGGACGCCTGGGGCCTGCAAGGGGAAGCCCGCTGCCAGCCGGCCGGGGGCCTGGTCCGTCCTCACTTGCGGTTCCGTCTGCCGCAGCGGGATGGCCGTGGGGCCTGGGCAGCCTGACTCTGCAGTCAGAAAGCCGCTCCCTCAGCCGCTGCTTCCGTGGCCCCAAGGGCACCGTGGTGGACGGCCAGGGAGGGATTCTGCGTGGAGCACCATCGCCCTGGGCGGCAGCCTGAGTGACGGGAGTCTGTGGGCAGAGAGCAGGCCACAGCGAGCACAGAGGCCCCAAGCCTGGTGTTGGGGGTGGTCAGGAGAGCCTGTGCGGGGCGTGGGGGCGGGGGTCGGTGGGGGTCGGTCTGTGTGGCCGCGTCACCAGGCATGAGTGTGGATGTGATTCTGATGAAGTGGGGACACTTGGAGGCTTTGTGAAGGGGAGAGCTTGCGCTCCGGTTCACATGGTGTTCTGTGTTCAGCAGGCCGGAGCCATGAAAACGTCCGTCCCAGGGACTAGCATGCCGACGGGTAAGAAGCCTGAGATGCCCCCCGTCAGAAGCCATGCTTCCCCCGGGCTCCTGCCTCACAGTTCTCTCCCCGTAGGCACGGTGAGCGGGAACGTCATTGTGAACACCATCGCAGGGGTCCCTGCCGCCACCTTCCAGTCCATCAACAAGCGCCTCGCTTCGCCCGTGGCGCCAGGAGCCTTGACCGTGAGTTGGCCCTGCTCCTGTGACCTAGGGCCCTGTGAGAGTCGTTTGTCTGGTGTTTGGGTTTTTGTTTTGTTTCGTTTTTACTTTGTTTAGTCTTGACACCCAACGTGGGGCTTGAGCTCATGATCCTAAGATCAAGAGTCATGTGCTCCCCCGACCGAGCCTCCCGGGCGCCTTGAAAGTTGTTTGCGTTGTAAAGAGATATCCCAGCAGTGCCGAGAGTACTGACACAGGTTGACTTTCCTGAGACAACGTGAACGTCCAGGAGTTCGGGAAATGGCTTGCACGGTGCGCTCGTGAGGGTGTGTGTGTTGAGACCCCTGCCCACGGCGGTTCTCGGAGGAGGAAGGCAGGGTGTGAGGGGCGTCGCGGCCTGCATGGCCGGGTGCTGTACGTGCCGCATGACAGGTTTGCTTGTGGGGGACGTGGGGATGCAGAGATGGGCGCCCTTGGGGGGGCACCGCATGGGGGGTGGCATGGCGTCCACAGGGGCCGGGGTGCTGTTGCGTGCATCGCCAGAGCGCGCCGGGGCCGCGTGAGGCGCATCCAGACCCGTGTGCGGGAAGCAGGGAGGTGCCAAACCTGGGCAGAGCCATCCGACCCTCTGAGCGCAGAACCAGAGCAGACCTTGGCACTCACTGAAAGGCGCACCCCATGTCCAGCCACCTCCTCGTCTTTGGTGTTCCCCATAAATGACAAAAATAAATAGCTACGGTTAAGGAGATGAAACATACGTCTCCTCTTCCAGTTTAGTTATGTATCCGAAGGCAGCATGTGCCCTGTGTCCCTCCCTGCTGGGCTCCGGAAAGTGTCTTTTCTACAAAGGTGGTGTTGTAGTAATCGAGACAGGGTGGCATCGGCAAGAGGACGGGCACAGCTCCATGGAATAGGATACAGGGTTCAGCAGTAAACCCCCGGGTACGTAGTTAGCTGACTTTCGTTAAGAGTGCTGAAGGAGTGCCAGGAGAAAGGATTGTCTTCCAACAAGCAGTGCTGGAAGGACGACGTCGCCACATGCGGGACTGGGAACCGTGGTCTGTAACTGGCACTGGGCATGAAGAGTCCCTCAAGGTGGATCGTAGACCTAAGTGTAAAACCCAGAACTACAAGACTTTTAGAAGAAAATCGCAGTAGAACATCTTTGCTTCCTTGGTTCAGGCAGAGATTTTCTAGGATCCTAAAGCCCTTGAATCGTGAAAGAAAAATTGGTAGGTTAGTCTTCATCAAAATCAACGACATCTGCTGTTTGAAAAATAGGAAGAAAATGGAAAGCATGGAACATATTTGTAGGATACATGTGACAAAGGCACAGTTTGCCGATTCATTGAGGATTCTTCAATAATAAGAAAATGTTATAAAACATGGACAAAAGATTTGCGCAGTTACTTCACCAAAGAGGCAATAGAGATGACAAACAAATGTGAAAAGATGTTCAACATTATTAGTCATCAGGGGAATCCCGTGAAAACCACGGTGAGATGGGGCTCCTGGGGGCTCAGTCACTTGCGTGTCCGACTCTTGGTTCCGGCTCCGGTTGTGATCTCAGGGTCGTGGGATCGGGCTCCGTGCTGGCATGGTACCTGCTTCAGGTTCTCTCCCTCTGCCCCTGCCGCCACTGAAAAAAACAGACAAAAGACCCACAGTGAGAAGCCACCACGTATCTCTGGGAGCGGCTTTAGGAACAGAAGCGTGGCCGTGGCAGACGCCGGCAGGGAGGCAGCATGGCTGGGGCCCACGTTGCTGACGGCTCGAAAAATCTTAGAGTCGCGTGGGAGGTCGGCCACTTCTGATAACTGTACACTTACTGGACAGCCTAGCACTTCCACGCCTGGGCTTCCCCCCAAGGGAAGCAAAAACATACCTCTGCACAAGGGAACAACGTGAGTGTGCCTGGTGGCTTTATTTATAATTACTAAGAAAGGAAACAACCCAGAGGGCCTTCCGCGGCCACGTGGACGCCATCTCGGACGACCCATCTGTACGGGGGACTGAGCTGCTGGGCTGAGCAATAGGGTGGGCGACTCTCAAACACACTTGGCTGTGATGAGAGTTCCGGAAGGCCTCGTGTGCTGCATGATTCCGTTTAATGTGGAAAGGCAAGATCGTGAGGACAGGAAACGGAGTGTGTTCTGTATCTGGATCATGGTGTCTGCCTTGGCCATCTGCGTTCGTGAACATTCATAGGTCCGTGTGCCTGAAGTGGGTGAGTTGTACTGTATGTAAATTATACTTTAATAAGTCTTGCTTTAAAAATTAGAATATTCTTAGGTAATGCAGCATATATGAGAAGTTTTTCTAGTGTGTGATTTAGGATTATTTTTCTTTGTACTTTGCAATAAACCACTTTTGATTCAGCCGTCTTAATAAATAACAGCAGCTCTTAGGTAGGCCTGTGACGTTACAAACGTTCTCTGTGACCGACACCATTCCTTGGGTGAGAGTGAAACGCCCAAATCATTGCACGTGATGTTTTATTTTGAAAAAGACCTATTTCTGCGTATGATATTTTTGGAAGATAAAGTAACTCATCCATGATGTATCTTTTAAGTAGCTCTTAGAGACAAGATACTCTAGCTGGTGATGTGGGCCTAGAAACTGGACTCAGACACTCAGCCGGCTTCCACAGGGCTCTTGTAGTCCTGGGGCTGGACCGGGAGAGGAGAGGTCCAGTACAGGGCAGGCTTTCTGGGCTTCCGCAGGACAGGACGACGTCATCCACACACGGCTCTTTGGCGTGGGGGAGGGTGTGGGCTGTCCGAGGCACAGCGAGCAGGTCTGTTTAGAGAGGCACAGATGAGCGTATTAGCAAAGTAGCGGTGGTTCCTGCACCCGCCGGGAGGCTCTGCGCGCTGTGTGTGCTCGGCTCCGGGAGATGCCGAGGCTAGCTGGTTGTAGAGTTTGGGTGTGCAGCTAAAGAGGATGGATTTTGTTTGCTAGGCAGCTGGGAGCCCTTGATAGTCTCGGAGCGGATTCAAGCAGAAAAGGGCAGAGTGAAAACCATTTTGGAAGTCCAGGAACAGATTTCTGTTTCTGGTGATAAGGTGAGGTGAGTTATACTACTTTCTTAATGAAACAGACTAAAATTATTGGATAAGAAAATTTTTAATCTTCTTAAAAGTTTTAAGGAGCTGACACAAAAGAATACATAAGGATTAGGGCAAAATCTAATAAGGATTAGGGCAAAATCTAAGGGAAGAAACCCAGAGAGAAAAACGGTGCACTGAGGCGGGGTCTGCCCTGGAGCACCTTTTACCTCATCTGGCTGGAGACTCCGGCTCGAGCTGGGAGCCCCGCAGCTGAGCCCTTGGGGCAGGGCTGAAGCAGAAGGGAAACCCGCCTGCCCTCCACCCTGGCGCTGAGCAGAGGGGACGGACTCCCCCTGCAAAGCCGTAGCCACACGTCGGCCTTCTGTCAGTTCGCAGCTGGAGCAGGCGCGGCCTCGAGTGGGCGGTGTTCCCGGGTGGGCGGCCAGAAGCAGGTGCAGGTGCTCTGGAGGAGCTCGCCTTCGACCTGGACTCCTCAGAACACCACGAGTGGTTTTCCAGCGTAGTGAGCGGCGTAGAGCAGGAAACAGCCAAGCACAGGAGGAAAGCGTGACAACAGCCTGCCTCCGCTTGAGGTAGTGGAGTTCGTGGGCACGGACCGTAAAGCAGCTGTGCTTCCTATTTCGTTTATTTTTAAGAAGTCTCCATGCCAGTGTGGAGCCCAGTGCAGGGCTCGAACTCACGACCCCAAGGCCAGGAGCAGCACGATCCTCTGACTTGAGTGCCGGGTGCCCCCCTTACGGTCTTCCTAACATTTTTTTTGTCTGGCTGAACTTACTGTAAGGATGAAGCGTATGACACACACAACATACAAAGTATGTGTTCGTCGACTGTGCCGTCAGGCTCTCCGGCCAGCAGTCGGCTGTTAGCAGTTAAGTTCTGGTCAAGAAACTTGTACTTGGATTTCCAACTGTGCGGGGGGGTTGGCGCCTGTAACCCCCACACGGTTCAAGGGTCGACCGTAGAGAACTTGTGAAAATGAAAGCTGTGGTTATCAGAATTGGAAAACATCCCTGGTACTGGGCTGTCCGTTGAGGAGAGAATTAGTGAACCGGAAGAGAAGTCAGGACACGTTTTCCCGAATGCGGCGCGGGGCGACAGCAGGGGCCGCATGGAAGAGCGCTGTGAGGTCGCGGAGGGCCGACTGGGACGATGGAGTGTGCGGTCACTGAGTTCAGATGGGGTGGAGGGCGGGCAAAGGCAGCATTGGAAGATGTGAGTTTTCCCGAACAGCAGTGACACCGAGCCATGTATACAGCAATCCCCACTGAGCCCAGTCCCGGACGGTGCCGACAGCAGAGGTCCGAGAGCAGCCGGGGGGCACGGCAGCTTCCTTCTGGGGGCTGGTGAAGCCGGGAGCCTCTGGAACGGCATCTGTGCTGAATGAAAGCAAATCACTGCTGACCCTGCTCCGCCTCTTTTGGAAATAGCTTGAAGAACGCGGGTACGCGGGTACAAAAGAACACTTCGAAGCAAACATGGGGTGGGCTGGCGGCAGGTGGGTCCATGCGAAAGGACACGCTTGAGGCAGAAGGTCTGAGAAGTGTGCACAGAGGCCGTGACGGCGGACGGTCGCCGCGGAGACTGACCTCACAGCAGCCGCGAGGGGCTCCCTGCGGGGCTGACAGCAGGAATGCGCCGCACGGGTCAGGGGCGTGTAAGCCCGCCAAGGGCCACGAAGCGGAGACGCTCTGCACTCTTGTTCAGGAAAAGTGCGAGACTTTGACAAGTACTCATGGTATAATGTTTTTTAAATCATTTATTTGAGAAAGAGCGTACGCGTGTGCACGAGCAGGGGGAGAGGTAGAGGGAGAAGCAGACTCCCCGCTGAGCAGGGAGCCCAACGTGGGGCTCGATCCCAGGACCCTGGGATCATGACCTGAACCGAAGGCAGACGCTTAACGACTGAGCCACCCAGGCGCCTCTCATGGTATAATTTTTAGATGAGCCATGAAAAGTGTAAAAAGAGTGTAACTTACAAACTTTGGGAGGGAAAAGTGAGGTGAGAAAAAAAATGCTGTGAGTGAAAGCAAGAAAGGCGATTGAAGATGCGTGGAGCCAGAGGGTTGAATGGGAAGCACAGAGTGCGATGCGGGAGTTAGCTGACCACGGGAGTAGGGACGCGCAGAAGGGCTGGGGGTGAACCAACCACACAGTCTGGAAGAACGTCCCGGCCGCCCGCACGGAGGGGCCGGCCGAGGCAGGTGGCACGCGCACCAGCCGTCTCGGAGGTGGAACCGGTGGGGTCCACGGTCGGAGTGGGACTGCGCGGCTATAGCTCCGAGGGTCGGTATGGGGCGCAGGGGGCAGTGGGGCTGCTCTGAGACACCACGAGACCTGTGCAGGCGGGAGAAGGGGTGGCCGAGAGCGGGAGCCTACGCTGTGTGTTTGGGGGGCAAGCACAGGGGTCTGCAGCGTAGTCAGAACCTCACGGCGTTCCTGGGGCCCAGACCGCCTCTCTCGTGAGGACAGAGAGGCAGGGCAGTGTTTCAGAACGGGAATGGGAGCATTGCCGTCTGAAACGGTTTTCTTCTGTGGTGACTGACCCACTCTGAAGCCCTTCCGTTCCTCGGGTTCAGAGACGCGTGTCCTCTTAGCTGGTGCGTGTGGAAGCCTTGAAGGATGGCGCAGAGTAACCTGACGACTTCCCCCGTTGCCTCTTGCAGACCTCTGGAGGCTCTGCTCCTGCCCAGGTGGTCCACACCCAGCCTCGTGCGGTCGGCTCGCCGGCCACAGCCACGTCCGACCTCGTGTCCCTGGCACCGACCCAGGGCGTTCGCGCGGTTACCTCCGTGACAGCCTCGGCCGTGGTCACTACCAGCCTGACCCCAGTGCAGACTCCGACCCGGTCTTTGGTGACTCAGGTGTCCCAAGGTAAAGGCAGGTGGTGTTTCCGGGTGAGGACACGGGCATGTGTCTGTCGTGGGAGGACGGGCGGGCCATGTGCGTGCGCAGCGTGACGGCGCCCCCTCTCCCAGCCACAGGGGTGCAGCTGCCCGGGAAGGCCATCACGCCCGCACACTTCCAGCTGCTCCGGCAGCAGCCGCCGCCGCCGCCGCCGCCGCCACCCTCTCAGGTGCAGGTTCCGCAGATCCAGGGCCAGGCCCCGTCACCAGCACAGATCAAGGCTGTCGGCAAGCTGACCCCGGTGAGTATGTCGTAGGAAAGCGCACACCCGCTGCGCGAGGCCCCCGTGTCACTCACTTGGAAGCACAGGTCTGCTGCTTGTGCCGCCCCTGATCACAGCTTTCCGCACGGTGGCACGTCCGTGGCCGCGTGGCCAGCCTGTTGGCAGTGCTCTGGAGACCTGTCTTCCCGCTTGCTGCCTGGTGCCCGGGCAGTAGCTCAGGCTCCGGAGAAGCAGGCGGCCGCTTGGGTCCGTTCCCAGCCGGAGAACGTGCCGGCGGGAAGTGCTGCGGACGGTCTGAGACGCGGTGCTGGGTACTTGGTTTCTTCACGCCTAGCTCCGTTGTGGGGTTGAGTACTGATAACCCTGACTCGTGCACCCTGTGCGCCGGCCTGCAGCTGCGTATGTAAATGCGTTCATTTTGAAAGGAAGCGCTGTATTCCTGCCAAGACGGAGACGTGCTCTTGCTTGGCATGGAGAGACATGTACTAGAAACAAGACAGTGTCTTAGAGCCGCAGCTAGTTGCCGGGCCTGCCACAGTAAGTACCAGACCTTGGGCCTGCCCCTTCCCGGTGACGGAGGGACAGACGGGCGTGCTGGAGGGCTGTGCAAGCACGCGCAAGCCCTGAGCCGCAGCTTCGCTAGCACGGCCCGGGACGCGCGCCACAGAGAGGACATGCGACCAAGTAAGCCACTGAGCTCCTCGGTCGCGCCCGCCCCGTTTCGGGGGTGCAGTGGGCGCGCGTGGCCGTGGCCGGCATATTGGACGGCCCAGATCTAGAACGTGCCCGCCACCGCGGGAGGCTGGGGTGGCGCTAAATCAGAAAGTTGCTGGGCCCAGCACCCCCACGCCTGCCCCTCCGCCCCCCGCGGCCTTTCCTTCTCGCCTTCCTGCTTCTCCCCAGGACACGAGGGCCATCCTGTACCCCTGCACTCCCTCCTTCGGCTGCCAGAGCCCCGCTTACCTGCTCGTTTGCCTGTGTCTGGATTCTCCACTCTGCCCCGTCCTGAGTCATTTCAGAGTCGTTGTCATTTTCAGATAGTTACGAACTACACACTAGAACTTTTCTGAAAAGAAAATTGATTTCTTAAAATATTTTTGGGGCTGTTTTGACATCTTGATGTTTTCACTTCTTTTAAAGACTTGGGATTTATTTATCAATTTATTCATTTGCAAACAATTGGGATAAAAAGTTGAGAGGTGATACACATCTTATAAGTTTAAAAATTCAAGAAGAACCATGATTTTAAGACTTTATAAAAATAAAAATTTTACAGTACTACAGGTTTAAGTTGACGTATTTGCGAGTGAGAAAAACCGAGAGATTTTGCTATGAATTTACTCCTCTGTCAGAATCACCGTTTTTGGTTATCATCAATGATACGCGAGTTGTTAACAAAGGGACATTTAAAAAACGTCAGCGCCCGGAGGATGGTTTGCATATTGTGTGTTAGCCGCTGTCTGCCTTGGTGTGTAATGGATAGTGCAACAGTAACGTAAAACCGAGCTTTGTAACAAATGGAATGCAGTTAATATTGATGAAAAGCTACTTTATCTGGGTTTTAGGAACATCTGATCAAAATGCAGAAGCAGAAACTGCAGCTGCCCCAGCAGGCCCCCCCACCGCAGGCCCCGCCAGGGCCCCCACAGCCCGCTACACAAGTGCAAGTGCAGGCCCCGCCACCCGCGCCGCAGCAGAGCCCCCAGCTGGCCACGGTCACGGCCCCGCGGCCCGGAGCCCTGCTCACGGGCACCACCGTGGCCAACCTCCAGGTGGCCCGGCTCGTAAGTTCCAGTTGATACGTTTGTTTTTCCAAAGCTTTGTCTTGTAACATTTAATTGCACTGTTACTGCTTGCTGAGGACCACGTCAGGTGTGCAGGACCTACAAGTAAAGTAGAAGATGTGCGCTTCCCCCCAAGAGCTTAAGTTGTCCTCGGAGAGGATGAAATACGGCCCGTGGAGGCACTTGAGTCCTGCTTCCCAGGACCTGAGCATCACAGAGCTCACGCAGGCTGGGCGGCTGGAGGAGGCGGGGGGCACGCTGGGCTACGCAGGGAGGGCGAGGTTTCTGTTGGGGACGAGGCCCATGTGGTTGGAGCCGAGGTTACGGGGGAATGAGACCCGTGTGGGGAGGTGGGCGAGGCCGGAACACCGGGCTCTGGTGTCCCTGGGCTTTGTCGGCACAGACTCTGGAGGTTTCTGAAGAGGAGCAGAATGTCACGGTGAAAATAGTGTCTGGGAAGGTCAGTTAAATTCAACAAACATCCGTCGAATGTCCTGTGGGACGGACACTGTCCCATCAGGCAGGCCACTGCCCTGCTGGGGGAGCACCCATCCTGGGCCAGGCACCACCCTCGGCTCTGTACCTCTCACGTGGTCAGTGCCCACAGAGCGCTGCCGAGGCCAGGGGGGGTGTTTTAACGTGAACTCCTCTGTGCAGGTGAGAAACTGAGGCCCTCAGCTTCAGGAAGTAACTTACCCAAGTCCGATAGCTCGTCACCCACAACTCACACGGCGCTCAGGCCCCGCTTCCCGCGTGCCTCGCCCTGACCTTACGTCTGCGAGAAGTGGGGTAGACGTGGACTAAAACTGGGAGAGCACACGTGGTCTCGCCTGTGTTCACAAGAAGTGCAAATCCAGAGGAGAAGGGCAGTGACCCCGCGTGCCGGCCAGGACTGGCCAGATGGGTCGGCGTCCGCTCTGGGAGGGCTTCTCGTCCCCGAGCTACGGAGTGTGCTCACCGTTTTAGCTAGTGGCCCTGTTTCTGTTCTCGCGGAAAGTGGTAGTGGAGTGAGCACAGCGTGCCGGACGTGCAGTCTTGCTGTTTGAGTCGTGTTAGAGGAGACAGGTCCCCATTAACTGGGGAGTTTTCTGACAGCGGCGAGCGTCCCCACGCTGGGGTAGCACGCGACTTCGGAAAGGATTTGCCGTAAGAGGCAGAGAGACAGACTACGAGGTATTTGTAAGCTGGCCCATTTTGCACATTCCACAGCAAGCCACGCAGGTAAGAACGGCGTCTGACGGGCCGAATACTGGCTTTCACGTTCAGATGTGGGCAGTTTTAGGGCCAGGGGTGCTTTTTACTTCTTTATGTTTTCTCAGGTAGTCTGAGTGCTTGTACAGGTAAGACGGATCTGTGGTCCTTTCTGAAGATGTAACTTCAGGAAACGAGCGCTTGGTGGCAGCGTGGAGACCGAGTAGCAGGAGGCCTGTCCGCAGGCGCGCTCTCCGGGAGAGGGTGGGGTGGTGGGGCGACCTTCAGTCGTAGCCGCAGGAGTGGGAGACGAGGGTCTACAGGAGTCGGGGCAGGATGGGGCTCCCCCGAGTTCAGGAGCCGGAAGGAGGAGCGGCAGAGACCAGGGCCACGTGGCAGGGCCTGAACGTCACAGTGAGCGAGCACTGTGGGTCCTGCTGAACCCCCTTTCCCTGCGTCGGTCGGTGATGGGGTAGGAAGCATAGAGCTGCGGCCCTCAGTGAAATGTGTCCCTTCAGCTGACAGCCACTTGTCACCTTTGTGGATCTGTAAATTTCTCACCGCTTGACCTCTTGTGGGGAAATGTTTGCGAAGACGAATGTATCCCGAATATCTCTGGACTCTCCCATTATTTTCACTGTTTAGACCCGGGTTCCCCCTTCGCAGCTGCAGGCGCAAGGGCAGATGCAGCCTCAGGCGCCCCAGCCCGCGCAGGTGGCGCTGGCGAAGCCTCCCGTCGTGTCCGTGCCCGCGGCCGTGGTCTCCTCGCCAGGTGTGACGACCCTGCCCATGAATGTCGCCGGGATCAGCGTGGCCATCGGGCAGCCGCAGAAAGCCGCAGGTACCTCACGGGCAGCGCCTCCCCTCCAGCCCTGTCCCGCCGAGGGCCTCGAGCGGGGCTGACGGGTCTCCTGCCGGCTTCTGTGCAGACACCCATTTCGAGTGTGTCAGGGCACCGTCTGGCCAGCGTGCCTCTCAGAGGCACCCACGTACGAGTTTCAGCCCTTGACCTAACCTGTTACTGTTCGGAACTTTGCACCCTTATGTGGGTGTCGTTGCGGGCCCACAAACATTTTAAGTATAGCTGCGGGGCGGCTGTTCTGTGTCGGCCTAGTTCAGCGTGGGGTGTCCTGTACGGAAAGCGGTCAGTGGGGACAACTCGGTGGCTCGGGGAGTCGGAGGGAGCTTCAGGGAGGTTGTGAGACCCTTGTGCCCACTGAGCACTGTGACTGAGGCCTCGGTGGCTGTTCCCAGGACAGACTGTCGTGGCCCAGCCCGTGCACGTCCAGCAGCTGCTGAAGCTCAAGCAGCAAGCCGTGCAGCAGCAGAAGGCCATCCAGCCACAGGCCGCCCCGGGCCCAGCGGCCGTCCAGCAGAAGGTACCGGGTTCCTGCGGGGGGCTCTCCCGTCGTCCTGTCTTGACGCTGGGCACGGATTGCACGGACAGCAGGAGTGCCCCGCGTGTCTGGCAGCCACACACACAGAAGGCCCTGTGCTCAGAGGTCTCGGGGTGGGAGCTGCGATGAGGCCCTGCGGGGAGAAGGTGATGAGGGGAGCCCGTGGGGAACCGTGAAGCCGGCCATGGAATCGCATGGCTGGGAAGGGGCCGGAGGGGCCCAGGGCGCAGGTGTGGCTCACCGTGCGTGACTGCCTGGGCTCCTCGTGTGCGGAGGGGCTGGGACCTGGCCAGGAGCCAGGCGGGGACCGCGTCCTTGCCCCTGTGTGTGCTTGCGGGGGGGGCCCGATGCGAAGGAGTCCTGTCGGCGTCTCACGGACTCAGACGTTTGAGAGTCGGCTCTGAGCTGACGCGGGTGCCCGGGCTGAGCAGTCCGGAGGCCGGCGTGTGGAAGCCGTGCCCCATGCAGGCACCGCCCCGACCTGCTCCACGTGCTTCCTGGTAGCGTGCAGCCCATGGTGCGGATGGTGATGTGTTGCTGCTTGCCCTGGCCATTGTCCCTGCTGCTTTCTGAGCTGGGGCTAGCATACGCGGGCCGAGGGCGGGGCAGCTGGAGCCAGCGTTCGGAGCAGGGCCGCACGTTACTTTGAGGAAACTGAGGCTCAGAGAAAGGAAGCGACTTGCCTGGAGTCGCAGAGCTGATCACTGGGTGCAGGGCCCTGCAGAGTCCTGGTCCTCCGCTGGGCAGCTCTTCCCGGAGCATCGCTGCTCCCACCGGCAGGAGCCCAGCTCCGATCTGGTCGGGGCTGAGATGCTGCCCGTCCAGGTGCCGCTGTGGTCTGTGGGGACAGCAGAGCAGAGTCGGAAGTCGAGCGGTCCTCGGCAGCCGTGGGCGAGGTGACAAGCTAGGGGGGCACGGCAGCAGGGAGGGGCCACACCGGCTGGGCATCTCCCGGGGGCACCGGGCTGTCGGTGGAGCGGCGTGAGAGGGGCCCCAGGGAAGAGCTGCCCTGGCAGCAGCCCACCGTGCCGGGTGCGTGCCCTTCGACAGCCTCCTCCTGCCGTCCGGGGAGAGCGGGGCCTGGAAGCGAGGTTGTCTGCTCTGACGGGAGAGAGAACACCCGCCTCCGGGCGCTGCCTGCTGCCCGCTGCTGGAGGGTTCCGGGAGGGGCGCCGCTCAGTCACCTCCCCAGTCCGCTCCGGCCGTCCCTGGGCCCGGCTGCTCGGGCGTGGGCCCCGCTGGAGACACTGAAGAGGGGAGGACCAGGGCACTGGCAGTTGGGCCTGGGTAACCGAGTAGGCTTGGCTGGCCACTGAGCGAGAGGTGGCTGTAGTCTTGGTTGATGTTCACGTGACTTGAAAGAAAAGTTCTGAGACGTTGCAGAAATGTTTGTGTGTAGTCGTGGTTTGTAAACCACAGGCTGTGTGTGTGCACGGTCTTCTGAGCAGGATTCACGTTGTTCTGGCAGAGAAAACTTAAAGATTAATCAGGCAAAGATTGTGCATGTAGGTTTGTGATTCCTTGTGCTAAATATTTTATTTTTTTATTATTTTTTTAAGAACTTATTTATTTGACAGAGGTAGCGAGAGAGGGAACACAAGCAGGGGGAGGGACAGAGGGAGAAGCAGGCTTCCTGCTGAGCAGGGAGCCCGATGAGGGACTCGATCCCAGGACCCTGGGACCATGACCTGAGCCGAAGGCAGACACTTAACGACTGAGCCACCCAGGCGCCCCCGTGCTAAATATTTTAGAGTATGTTCCCAAACCTTCAAATTAGATTTAGGAAAGCGTATGTGCATGTGTTTTTTGTCGTGGTCAAGTTTACTCAAGTGATGAGCACACAGAGAGTATAAAGACAAACCTTGGCCCGGTCTCTGAGGGCACTTCTGGACGGAGGAGGCCGGGCACGCCGGCCGGGCAGCTGCAGGACTGGGCGGAAGGCAGGCAGTGCTGGGGGCTTGGGGCGGTCGTGCTGTGGCTGTTGGGGCAGCAGGGGCCCACGGGGAGGCCCTGACGTTCTGAGGAGAGGACGCAGCCTCGCCTGGCTCTAACGTGGGGCGGTCTCTCTTCCTTCAGATCACCGCCCAGCAGATGGCTGCTCAGGGCCAACCGCAGAAGGTCACCTATGCTGCCCCGCCAGCCCTTAAAACCCAGTTCCTTACCACACCCATCTCCCAGGCCCAGAAACTGGCTGGGACCCAGCAGGTGCAGACCCAGATCCAGGTGAGCATGAGTGAGCACAAGGTGGCTCGCAGGACAACAGGTGCCCAGGAAAGTGAGTGGTCAACGTAGAGGGTCCAGAGAATGAGGAAACCAGCACCCCGTTACAGAGCGTTGGGGGCCCTCCTCTGCTCCTCAGAGGCGGCTGGCCCCCTGACACTCCTCGCTGGCTTTGCCGCCTCTGGGGTCGGGGGGGTGTGGCTTGGGGGCCATGCCGAGGTCACGCTCCGGGGGTGGTTCTTCACGTGTCAGGGGGTTCCTCCCAGAGTCAGGGAGTCATCACTCTCCATTGCTCGCTGCCGACGGCCGAGGGGGCTGCTCCTGGCCTGGGGCTGCTTACGGAGGGTGGAGGGAGCAGCGGAGGACCGAGCGCAGCAGCAGTGTGACAGCTTCCGTGTGTGGGAGCCGCACGTGGCTGCGTGGGGTCGGGGAGCCGCACTGTGGGTGTGTGCACACCTGTCAGGCTTCTGCAGCGGTCCCAGCCCCGCAAGCCTCCGCTCAGCCTCGCCCTGCTCCTGCGTCTCGGCCATTGGTGACTCTGTTAGCAGTCAGGGCCCCCCTTCTGCCGAGTGCTGGCTACGTGTCGACCCGCCACTGTTCCCTTTCTGCTGTGAGCCGTCAGGTCTCCATCCCGTTTGTGGCTCATCTTCGCACTTAACTGTACGGTGTCTTTGCGGGAACAGAAGTTCTTAGTTCTAATGCGTTGGAATTTTTTTTTTTTAAAGATTTTATTTATTTATTTGACAGAGCGAGATACAGTGGGAGAGAGAGCACAAGCAGGTGGAGCGGGAGAGGGAGGAGAAGCAGACTCCCTGCTGAGCAGGGAGCCCAACGCGGGGCTTGATCCCAGGACCCTGGGATCATGACCTGAGCCGAAGGCAGACGCTTAACGACTGAGCCACCCAGGCGCCCCTCTAACACATTGGAATTTATCAGTCTTTTTCTTTCTGAACATTGTGTGTCTTAAGAGATTCTTCCCAGAGGTCATGATGTTATTTTCCCGTATCATCTTCTGAAAACCTTGTATTTTTTGTTTTACACTCAGGTTTCTGACCTTCCTGGAATGGGCTTTTCCAGACAGTATAAAACTGGGAATTCAGTTTAATTTTCCCATTAAAAGACCCTGTTGCTTTCAGCAGCACTTTCCTTCTGATCCATAGTGCGACGCTGGCGTAAATCGTGCGTGGTCGTGGCCTCTGTCCGTCCCTCTGGCCACGCAGTGAGCCTCGGCTCCTGGGGACAGACCCTCCCTCCTGTCGGGAATATCCTGCTGTCTATGGCTCTCCTCACTTCCCTGTTGGTTTCAAGTCAGCGTGTTAAGTTCACATAGCATGAGCAGAACTGTTGGGACTCTCACAGGATTACGTTCGTGCACGTTGCCGGGGCCGCGTGCGTGCTTGCAGCGGGGTGCGGAGCTGCATTCGCTCTAGAGGACTCTGGGGGGAAGCGATGTCTTTGCCGTCTTGACTAGACTCACCCACATGATGCGTCTTCTGCTGCCTGGCCCCTTCAGTGCCCTTTAACTAGGTTTTCTGAACTTTTTCCAGGAAGGTCTTATCGCTTGGATTGGATTTGTTCCTAAGTAATTAGTGTTTTCTGATGTTTCTGTAATCATGTGTTTCTCAGTTTCTGTTTTCTGTCTGTGCCTTTCTCTTGAATCCGGGCTGCCTTGATCGAGCCCTGTTCCTTGGACAGTTCGTCTGTGGCCTCTGGCGCTTCCTTTGTCCCCAGGCAGGTGGCCTGCGCCGAGTGGCGGCCGGCGTCTTCCTCTTCCCCTGCCCGTTCCTTCCTGCTCTGCTGTGCTGGCGCAGCCCACAGCCTCCCTGGCGGGTGGTACATACGGAAGCTCAGCTGTATCGCTGTTAATGTGATCGTTTTGCAAGGTCTGATTTTTGAAGTCATCCTTCAGTAGAGTAAGAAAATTCCCTTCACCTAGTTTGCTGGAAGATTCTGTTCTTTTTTATGGTGGTTTTTGTCTCCCCCAGGGTCGAGGCCTCTGTCTGTCTCTGGGCCGACGACCCCAGGTTCACAGCTGCAGCTGGATGGCTAGCCCCGTTGCAGACTCTCAGTCCTGGCTGCCTCTGGACAGGTCCCCAAAGCTGCGTGACCTCTCGGGCGCCTCGGCCCGCACCTGTGTGCACCCGAACTTCTCCAGCTCGAGGGCAGTGGTGCTGTCCTCCCTGACTGAGGCCTCTCTTGGGCCAGACCCTCCGGCTGATGGACACAGCTGCGGGGCCGGCGGGCGGCCCTGCTCTGGCTCCTCGCTGACAGTGGGCTTGAACTTGGTCTCTCGTCTGCTGCACCCTGCGTGACCCTGAGCGTCTCGCGCGCTTGGGGTGAAAGGTGCTACCACGCCTCGGCTCCTTGCTCTGGGTTCCCCCCTCTGCTTAGCCTTGGGACTGGGGGTTCTCCCCAGGCGGCGGTGCTGCGGGCCGCGGTGTGCAGGTGGGGCGCGGCGGCTCAGCGAGTCCTGCTTTCCCGCCAGGGCTGAGAGCACTCAGGCAGGGGCTCTTTGTCTTAGCAGGTCCTGTTTACAACTTTGACTTCAGTTACAGTGAACTAGTAGGTGCTTTCCGGTGATCTCAGGTTTTACAGTGAGAACTCGCACTGACTTGGAATCGGTCATTGACAAGGACGTCATGTCCTTTCACCTTTCCTCTAGAATTATCTTGGACACACTTCCTTTCATCCCTGTTCTACCAGTTAGACACCCAGGCGGGGGTGTCCCGGCCCCCAGCAGCTGCCTCCTCAGGAGCCTGTTCTCCTGCAGAACCGACACCCCGACAGGGTAGACGCGAGTGGCCCGAATTGTCTTCCTGCACAGAGGCAGACACATACACACGGGATGACGTGTTTGCAGAAGGCAGGCAGGGCGGAGAGTTTCATCAGGAAGAAAGATCTCAGTCGCAATTGAGGAAAATATAGCAAGATGATATGAAAACTACTTTAAAATGTTGGGCATCTCATCTCATCCCTCCCGGAGCAGCGCCCAGACTTGAAGAAGGGACTCTCGTGAGCACTCTGTCCTCAGTTTAGTTCTCTTACATAAACTTGGAACGGTTGTTGGTAAAAGGAAAACCATGACTGAAGGGTGAGGGCAGGTAACTTGCTAGTCCCAGCTGCCTGCAGACAAGGAAGGCGGGCGTTACTCTGCAGGAGGGATGAGTGGCTCCCGGCCAGCAAACGGAGAGTCGCTCTTGGGTGGCATCTGGCCCCCGATCTGTTTTTGCTTTTGCATTAAGAACTGAGAAGGAAACAGAGGGGGAAGAATCTTCTTGTGCACACATTCGTTTGAATTCTACATTTGGCTTGTTTTGTTTTGTTTTGTTTTGTCAAAGGTTGCCAAACTCCCTCAAGTTGTCCAACAGCAGACGCCCGTGCCCAGCATCCAGCAGGTCGCCTCTGCGTCTCAGCAGGTAGGACCTGCAGACACACAGCCCTCCGGGGAGTCCCACACGGACTTTGCAGTAACCTTCGCGTTTCCTGTTAGGGGAGTTCTTGGTTTTCACTCTGAGAAAGTAGAATATCAACTATCAGAGAATCACTTTTGATGTTGATAATTCAGAAAAGATTAATTTTGGGGACAACACTTAATCCTTAGGCTAGCAGGACACAAACTGAACACAGTTCAAACTCAGTGTCACAGTGTACGAAAGGAGCCCGTCCACCTGTGGGATCATTCCTTCAGCCGGCAGTTTCAGATGCGTCCTCCAAGCCGAAGCCCCCATACCTTAGTTTTAGGGAAACAGAAAACACAGTCTGCCCGCAGCGACCTTGGTCCTGGGAGTGTCAGTACTACTGGGGACAGCAGTGACCATTGTCACTGAACCAGCAGGCTCCTGCCTTTGTATTTACTGCTGCAAACCGTGGCCGTGGAAAGCAGTGCTTTAACAAAACACTGTTTTGTTCAGAATCACGTGGCGTGCAGATGTCAAGGAACCAAATAGCCCTAAAAGCTGAATGCCGCCACCAGGCCCCAGCTGTCAGCCTTTTCCCAAAAGCAACAGTGATTCCGTTCAGGGGCTCTTTCCTTCTTCTGTGGGGTCGGAAACCAGAGGTCATACTGTGATGCGGCACGTCGTTCTCACATGTCACAGAAGCGTCTGTGCTGACGAGGTTCCTAAAACCCCCCTCCCCATCCCCAGGAACGTCTGATCGGCCGTGTCACTAGGTCTGTGTTTTCTAGGCCGTGTGTGTTTTCTAACCGTTCTGGCCCAGGCTTCCCCACAGACTGTGACCCTGACCCAGGCGACGGCGGCCGGGCAGCAGGTGCAGATGATCCCCACGGTGACAGCGACGGCGCAGGTGGTGCAGCAGAAGCTCCTGCCGCAGCCGGTGGTGCCGAGCGCAGCGAGCCAGCTGCAGAGCCCCGGCATGCCCAGCGCCGCCCCGGTGCCGGCCAGCTCCGACAGCCCCAGCCAGCAGCCCAAGCTCCAGATGAGAGTCCCTGCCGTCAGGCTGAAGACGCCCACCAAGCCTCCGTGCCCCTAGGAGCAGTGGCGGGGCGGCCTCAGGGCCACCGTGCCCCCCCACCTGGCCAGGAGCGGGCACAGCTCATTGTGGGACCGTGGTGGTGTCGGTTGAGGCCCCGGGAGGTTACAGTGGAAACAAAGTGGCGTGTCCTCATTTTATCACCCTGCCTCCAACACCGCGGGGCTGGCGAGCCGCATTACGCGCCCCCGTTTCCGTATCCGGTGACCAGGGAGGAAGTGCTGGTGGCGGCGTCGGCCTTCTGACTCCTGCAGAGCGGTGGTGCGGGCTCTGGAAAGCCATGCGGACTCTGTGTGCAGTGTTCTGCACGTGGCCACGCGGAGCGTGCAGCGAGTCATAAAGCAGACTTCCTGAAGCGACAACGTGGTCTTGGACGGTGTCCCCTCTGCTCGGTTCCGTATCCCTAACTGAACACTCGTTCTGGTCCTTGGAGAGGAGAGAGGCCGGCTGAGGGAGAGCATCTCAGGTCCGAGGAAGCCAGCGTGGTTTCTTCTTTCCCTCCTAAGCGGGATTTCCAGGCACATTCATGACCTGCTCCCGGCCGTGGTGAAGGGTTACCATCCCCGATTGAGTTTTCATTCCAAAGAGCAGCCAGTGGGGCTGCCCCCGGGCCCTCCCCGCCGTGTGCGGGTGTCCACCTAGCACATCCAGGATACTCCCCCAGCTTGCAGACGAAGCTCGTGTTTAAACGCAGCACACCGAAGCAGGCCCAGACTGCTGTGCGGGTGTCCTTACGCAGCAGAGGTCACCGCTGTGCGAGGGGTGGGGGGATGCCTGTCCCCGCCCCCTCGCGCTCCTGCCCGGCCCAGGCAGGATCTGCTGACGGTAGAGAAGCTCCGCGGACCGAGTGCAGGTGTCACCTACAGAAACGGGCGTCGTGAGCCCTTCATCATGGGCTGGTAACGCCAGACTTCTGTTGCTCGCAATGCCGGGGTCTTGCACGGGAGCAGATGCACTCCCTTGTGGTTCCGGGTAAAGCAGAGAACCTTCTGTGCAGTATTTGGGGGTGCAGTTGAGGGACAAAGAGGAGGCCATGTGTTTGCTTCTGTTTTGTTTTTTTACTGCGGCAAGCTAATAGAAGTGTTTGCGGTGGGCTTGATTGGCCGAACCATGTCTGTTTTCCTGGACGCTTTCGCCCAGGCCAGCGCGCGTGCTGGCTGACCCCTCTGCTCTGGCTCCGTGGCTCTCTTCTGTTACTGGGCCCAGAAAATCAGGTCGTGTCGGGTCTGTGTGGGCATTCTGAGAGATTTTCACTCTTCATTTTCTCCGTCCTTCCCCATGTACCACTTGAAGTGACACGAAGGAACGTGGACCGTAGTTTTTGGTTTCCCATCGATTTGTGTGGACAGGAACGTGGCGGCATTTACTGAAGCAGCTAGGCAGCCCATTATTGAGCTCTGGGTGAGAAATTTGGAGAAAAGTAAAAATCAAGTGTTGAAAACGTGGAAGGGACTGAACGTTTTAGTTCACTTGAATTACGGGGAAGCCGTCCTGTGGTCTGTGTTCTCGCACCCACACTGGCTGGTTCTGGCGTGGCCGGAGCTACTGGGAGAGGACACAGCGTGCAGGGCGCTCCGGCTCTCTTACCCCAGACATGCCGAGCTACAGTGTGTTTCAGCTTCTTGGGATTTGTGCGCCCCGTTCGTCTGCCCCTTGCCTTTCTTGGGGCGCCGGCAGGTGGCTCGGGGAGGAAGAGGCCCCGGCCGGGCCTGCTGTGGCGCACCCTGCTCGGGGCTGCCCGGACGGAACGGCGGGAGAGTGCAGAGCATCTCTCAGAACTGAGCTGGGGTGCGAGCGCGGGGGGCGGGGGGCTCCTGCCTTCCTTAGTGCACCAGTGAGAGTCCCTCGTGGGCGAGGGCGCGTCCTTCACTGGCTCCTGACGCAGAACGCAGAGCAGACGGTTGCCTTTCGTCCTACTTAGACGCACCAGCGGCCTCGCCGGCTTCGCTAGTTGCTCCAGGAAACATCCTCCTCCCCGTGCGTGGTTTTCTCGGTCTTCTGTTGTCAGGGGTACACTGTCCACGTTTCTGAGCTCAGTACAAGTGTGGGGGTGGTCTGTCCACGGACTCCCACATCGCCCGAGGACTGGCGTTCTGGCCGGGACAGCGCGCGATGCCCAGAAGTCACACCCGCCGCCGGAATGCTGTCCGAGCCGTCCTTCTGCACTGACAGCCGCTGGCCCTAAGGCCAGGCTGTTTCCCAGGAAGCCGGGCCTGCGCCTGTTCCCGCGCGGTGCCTCCCGAGGCTCGCCTGTGTGCGGTCCTCACCGCTTTCTATTCCCTGTGTAACCACGCAGCTGTTGCGTTTGAAATATAAAGGAAGAAGACTGAGATTGTAAATACTTTGTAAACATACCCATTTGTACTTGAATAGTAGGGTTTTAAAAAGGGCACTGATATCCCGCCAAACAAAAGGTATAATAAAATGACCTTTTTCTATGCTTTCTCGTTTTCGCTCTTACAGAAAACTGGTATTCAAGTTAAAGTAAGACACTAGTTGTGTTTCTTTGGTGTGAAGAAAACACAAAGGGAAAACACGCAGGGTTGGAGGCAGGGGCCCCCACGCCATGGAAGGAGTGGGGCATGCTGGGTGGTTCTCAGGGAAAGCTGCTCTCTCGCTGGGGAGACGGCCTTCGCGCTCCAAACATACGTGTGGAGGAAAACCTGGTACGTGTGGACGCCGCCGCCGCTCTGTCCTCATGTGACCTGCCGCCCACAGGCACCCCGTCTGGTGGACGGCCGGGTGCAGCTTCGCACGCGCTCTACTCAGCACCCCTCTAAGCAGGCGGCCTGCACGTGTAACTTTTATTTATCATCTCTTTTGCTTTTATATTACTTCTCCTTTTGTTAAAAAAAAAAGTTGCCTAGGTGGCTCAGTCGGTTGAACATCCGACTCTTGGTTTCGGCTCATACCATGATCTAAGGGTCCTGGGATCCAGCCCCGCGTTGGGCTCTGCACTCAGCATGGAGCCTGGTGGAGATTCTCTCTCCCTCTCCCTGTGCTCATCCCCTGCTCACTCCCTCGCTTGCTTACTCTCAAATAAAACCTTAAAAAAAAAAAAAAGGTTGCTGATAACAAAAAATTCCAACCTTTTAATTAAAAATGCGCAACTTCATACAATGCTAAGAAGCACCCCAAGTAACCTGTGGTTTTTATCTTCCACTGCAGAAATGCGGGCCCAGGAACCACATGGGCCTGTAGCCTCGGGCTCCCATTTCATGTCCCCCCGCCCACCTCGGAGCCAAGCGTGCAGTCACCTGCGTGCACAGACCTGGCTGGGGAGTCATGGGGCACCTCACTTACGACCCTTTGCCAAGTGCCTGCCGGGTGCTTGGTGTGGAGAGGATGGGGTGCTCCGTGGGTGTGTGGCTCTGCACTCTGGTACCTGCCTCCCATGTGACGGGGCCCTGGCTTCCTCCTGTGTATCCTTCTCCCAAGGCGGCTGTGACATTTGCAAAGCTCTTAGCCTCTGCACTTGGTAGATTATTTCATCGTGATTATTCTCAACGGAGAAGATCGTGTGTTTTCCGAACCCTTCTGTCACCATGACTGTATGAGCACGTCCTTGCCAACTGTATGTGGCCAGGAGGCCGAGGGTGAGCTCATCTGGCCCCAGGCTGTATTTGTGTGTGTGCATTCGAGGTGGGGCGGGTCGCTAAGTGCAGTGATGCTGTCTGGCTGCAGTGGGACGCGCCTCTGAGCCCCGGGGTCCATTTGCCGCCACCTCCAGCACGATTCCGTGTAACGTAGGACACGCCCAGTAGGCTCGCACAGGCCACTTGCCTACAGCCAGCTTTCAAGGTCTCAGGTCTGTTAAGCAACCTTGTCTCTGCTGCTCAGGTCTCGTGTCAGCCTCGGCCAGGGTGCTTTCCACGCTCCAGATTAGGGGCTGTGGTTTGGGGAGAGAAGAGGGGGACTTCTGCTGTAGGTCTGGGCAGTGGTTCTTCCCTTCTCTGTCCTTGGCCCGCATCGTCCATACCCTAAAATAATCTTCCAAAGGTCTCACCTTAATGGATAATTAGGGTGCGTACATTCAGTGAAATAGAGCGCAGCTACTTTTTTAAAAGATTTTTTATTTATTCATTTGGGGGAGACAGAGAGAGAAGGAGCAGTGGGGAAGGGCAGAGGGAGAAGCAGGCTTCCCGCTGAACAGGGAGCCCCATGTGGGGCTCGTTCCCATGACTTGAGCCAAGTGACCATGACTCCTCTCCACACCATGACGCTTCACCAACTGAGATGCCCCTAGAGCGTAGCTATTAAGAACAGGCAGAGCTATATAGTCTGGAATGGGAAGGTCCCGCTAAGGTTCAGTAAGCAGGAAGGTGTAGGACTGTGTGGGATGCTGTCAGAATGGAGCTACACGTATGCCTGGCTGTGCGCAGAATATCCTGGAAGGGTGTGTCTGCCTCTGGGGAGGGAGACGGCGGGAGGGTGCTCACGGATAAAGGGGTGTCTACTTTGTACCGTGTGGCATGCCCTTTTAATTATTTAGGCAGTTTGCCAAGTACATGAAGCATTAAGGCTCCAACAATAGCGTTCTCATCATGTGCTGGCCCTGCTCGGGACCCTTTACGGGAGCAGGTTCCAGCCTCCGCGAAGCCACCACTCACTAGTGCCTGGCCTACCCCTCTGCTCTCCGACAGCCTTCATCCCTCCACCCCCGACTTTCACTGCTGTTTGTTCAGCCCTCGTCGCAAAGCGCTCTTCTCGGAGGACCAGCCTACGCAGCAAGTGTGCGCTGGCTCGTGGCTACTGTCCTAACGCCGTGACCCCGGCCTCCGAGAGGGCAGTGCCCCTCTCCCCAGCTGCAGGCGCTGTTTTCTCTCCGTTCAGCGAGCATTTACTGCAACACGTACCACGTGCCGACCTGGTCGCTGGGCGCGGGCATGTTTTAAAACACGGTCAACACTTGACTCCTCCCTTTATCCTGAAGGGAGAACTGCCGGCTCGCTGGCCTGGAGCCTGCTGAGCACACGCAGGAACCGTCTAGGAACCGAGCCGCAGCGCTGAGCGGAGCCAGGAGGGCCGGACGGGGCCCCTCCGAGGGGGAGAAGTACGGGGGCGGGGGGACGTCCTGAGGACGCGCCGTGCGGCTCCCATCCCGGGACGGGGCCACCCGTCTGCAGCGGAGACCAGCTCCCCGCTCAGGGAGCAGCACCCACGCTTCGGGGCTTCGGGTCCCAGCTTAAGAGCCTCCGGGCACTTTCTGACCGCGGCCGCCGCCGCCTCTCACTGGGCGTCTGTGTCCTGCGCGTGACCGCCCCCCGCCCACGTTCACGACGTGCGTGCTCCGTGTGGCAGACGGTGCCGGTGGGGGAACCCGGCGGGGGCACGGGCACGGCCCGGAGGCGGGAAGCCGGAAGCCGGAGGCGCGGACGCCGCCGGAGTGCGCAGGCGCCGGCTGTGAGCCGCGCAGGCCCCGCCCTTCCTCCCGGGGCCTGCGATTGGCCCGCGCCGCGCCTGCGCACTGGGCCCTGCGGCCCAGGTCCGGCCTGGTCCCCGCCCGTGGCCGGCCCGGCGGTGAGCGACGGGCGCGTGTGCACTGCGGGCCTGGGGCCGCGGGCGAGGGGGCGGCGCGCGGTCGTGTCCTCCGCGCCGGCCCGCTCCGGGGACGCCCCCTCCCGGGGTGGTGACCCGTGACCCCCGACCCGCGACAGGTCGGGGGCCGCGGGCCGCAGGCAGAGGTTGGCACCCCTGGGTTCTAGAAACTACCCTCTGTTGTTGCTGCGAAGATAAAATAAAATCTTTTAAGTCCGCTACTTGGAGAGCTTCTGGAACAGACGCCACGGCTGTGCCTGCTCGGCGATCGTGTTACAACAGTAACGCCGGCGGTTTCCTTCCCGCGTTTTACATGCGCAGCTCGCCGGCTCCGAGGCACGCACGCGGGTGCGCACCCTCCCCACCGCCCGCCTCCCCGCGGAGCGCCACCCCCCACCCCACCAGCCCGGCCCCCAGCCCCGCTCTCTGAGTTTGAGGGCTCCGCGGACCCCCAGCGTCTGTCCTGCGCTCGCTGATTTCCTTCGCCACCGGGTCCTCGCGCCGGCCGTCGCGGGCAGTGTCAGGACTCCCGTCCTTCAAGGGAGGGACACTGGGCTGTGTGGACGGACCACGTGGTGTTCGCCCATCCCCGTCGGGGACACGGGGGATGGGATCCAGGGCGGGGCGCAGTGAGATCCCTCAGGGTCTGCAGGTCAGCCTCTCATGTCCTGAAATGTGCAGTTTGGGTTTGGTTTCTCGTGGTTGCAGGAGGAAATTCCCCCGCCCCCCAGGCCGCTCCGCTCGCCGGACAGAGGCCAGGCCGGGAGCCGCAGGACCCGCCCACGGGGCCCCGGGCAGAGCGCCGCCGGCCGCACACCCCGCACACCCCGCCGCCGCAGCTCCGGCAGGCTGCCCCGGCCGGCCTCCCCGCCGCGCCCCTGCCGCCCGGCGGCCCCAGCAGTGCGTGCAGCCAGCCGTCTGCTTCCTGGGCTGGGGTCAGCCAGCCCCGCGGGTGTCGGGTGGGGCTCCCTCGGCCCGGCGGGCCAGCCCTCCCCAGGTCCCCCCGCCACCAGGCCGCCCGCTGGTCGCGCCGTGGCGCCTCTGTGGGCATCCTGAGGAGCAGATGGCGTCTGTGAGTCTCTCGCTCCCTGAGCACGGCCGTGGTGAGGGCCGCAGGGCGACGTGCAAGCAGAGCGGGGGAGACCGTGGGCTGAGCGGCGGTCCGCAGACTCACCGGCTCTTCCTGGGCAGGTGCTGGCACCGCTGGACGCCCACGCCGCTCTGCGTCCTTCCCGCCGGCCTGCTGTCTGTCTTGTCTCCTCCACCCTCAGTGCCCCGTCTGTCTGTCCCGTGCAGACCGGCTGCACCTGCCCCCCAGCCAACAACACGCCGGCGATGCTGCAGCGAGCGGCCTGTGGGCCAGGCGGGCGTCCGTGCGCAGTTTGGGGCGCCCCTCCCCACGGCTCCCAGGACGGACCTGCAGAGCAGGCAGGCTGGTAAGATGCCGTCTCGGCCCAAGGACCTGTGATGACACCGTTTAGAGAGGATCGGAAATGGAAGCGTTTGCATGTATTTGTCAGCGCGGCGGACCGCGATTGGAGGGATCTCTCCAGAAGTCATCCTGTCTGTCTGTCTGTGTCACAGCCGCTCAGGGTCCAAGGCAGGGAGGTAGCTCTCCGTGTCCTCCTGTCTGTCCAGCCCTCCCGGGCTTGGCTGTCGGCCCCCTTCGCTTCCTCCTGCGGCTTTCCCTCTGTTCTGTGTCTTGCTCGACGCCCCTGCTGGTGGTTGTGCTCAGTTTTAAGCCTGGGAGCAGGGGTGAGATGCGGGGGGGTGGGGGGGCGCAGAGGCTTCAGGGGCTCAGGATGATCTTTTTGGTGCTTGGACGGGAACTGTATTGTTAGTTTTCTCTTTGGGGTGTATTTCCTTAATTCGAGTAAATACAACTGCAGAGGTGAGTCTGCTTGGCTAGGGGGCACGGGGAGGACTCTGCGCTGCAGGGCAGGTGGGGGGCGGGCCAGCCAACGGGGGAGGGGGGGAGCGGGGGGAGGGGACCCACTTAGTCGTGAGGGAGGTAACACACAACGCAGTGGGTACAACATGGCGTCCCGCACGGGGTGGCCGCGCCTGTCGGGGATGCAGAGCCCCGCAGCGGGTTCTCGAGGCCAGAGACAGGGCGGAGTCACCAAATAGATTTTGTCAGAAAAGAGAAGTGGGGTGCTTACAGTCTTGGAAATTTTGAAATAATGTTAAACAATTAAGATTGTCTTTCTGATTCCCTTACTTGAACAAATCGAAAGCTGCTACGGTTCTAAGCGATATATCCCAGGTCATGTGGACAGTTGGAGGAAAGGCTGGGATTTAATCCCAACTGTCAGCGCAGTCAGGGTCTGCCCCTAAATGTCCGCCCTCCCTCCAGGGCCTCCTACACGGCCTGGTTTCCTTTGTCAGCCGGGACAGCCGGCTGCGCGACTCGGCGTGAACAACGTCTAATGTCTCCCTGGGCTCTGGATACACGGATGTGCCCTGTCCTGTATTCAGGAAAACGGACGTGTCTGCACAATAAAGGATGACGGGAAGGAGTGTGTGCTCTGAGGGGGTTGTTGTAACATCGCTCCTACGGACGAGTGACGGAACGAATCAGCTTGCGGACGCTGCAGATCGACGTCGCTTTTATCCAGATTTCAACACGAGAAAAGATGCGTTTGGCAGAGTAATCTGGGATTTCACAGTCTCGGAGGCTTTGTGCGTCGCTTGAAGGTGTCGAACTGTGACCCCTTGTCTGTTCGGAGACACTGTGTACATGGAATTTCTGTCAAAGGTTTTACGCGCTTTAAAGATTTTATTTAACACTTACTTTCAAGTATTTGGGGGGGTGTTCCAGATATCTATTCGTTATGATCAAAACAGATCTCAATTTTATTTATTTATTTATTTATTTATTTTTAAGATTTTATTTATTTATTTGAGAGAGAGACACACAGCGAGAGAGGGAACACAAGCAGGGGGAGTGGGAGAGGGAGAAGCAGGCTTCCCGCGGAGCAGGGAGCCCGATGCGGGGCTCGATCCCAGGACCCTGGGATCATGACCTGAGCCGAAGGCAGATGCCCAAGGACTGAGCCACCCAGGCGCCCCACAGATCTCAATTTTAAAAATTCTTCTTTGTTCTGTGGCTTGGGACGTAGCGTTAGCGACGATTCCGTGGGCGCCTTAGAAGAACCGCGAGCCTCGGGCCGGTTGTGCGGCGGAGCCTCCTGCTTCCCCTGGTCGTCCGTCTTCGTCCGCGGCGCGTGGCTGGGGGGTGTGGGCCGTGCGGGGCGCCCGAGGGGCGGGACCAAGGACAGCGGGCAGGCGGACGCTGGGTGGCACCGTCCCTGTCCGAGGGCTGCGCGCGCGGTGTCGGTCTTCCCGCCTGGCCAGGCTCGCCTGAGTCTGGTTCAACAGCAGCCGCCGCGGACGTGCGCGCGGTTCGCCCCCAGCAGCCTATAGGGTCTGCGGCCGGTGGTGTGGAGCACGGCCTGTGAGCACTCCCCGTCTTGCTAGGTTTTGTTGTTTTTCAAGAGCCTTTTATCACAGTTACCCGAAAATTGGCTGGCATCTGCCCTAAGAATTTGTAACCTTAAGCAGAAATTAAAAATGCCTTAGGAGGTTCCTCCAGTGCAGAGGAGTCTGTGAAAGAAAGTTGGGCACGTAATTTGTCTTTAATTCTTAGTTAACCCTTCAGGGGTGTACCCAGTAACTACTCCCTGACATTTTGGTGGTTAAGCGAAGGTAAACGGGTCTGAAGAACGCGTGGAATTATGAAGAGGCTGGTTTCGCAGCTTCCTGGGAGAACCGGCCCAGGGGAAGCATCGTGAACGTGGACTCGGGCGCACCATCCTGGTTTGAGGCCGAGGGCCGGTCTGGGCTGTGAGGTTACGTTGGAATTCGTCGTACCGTTATTCCGTGGAAGTGCGGCCCGCGGCTGGAAGGCTGCATGTGCTTCTGTCCTATGGGCTTTAGCAGACCAGTGTTTGTCGTCCCAAGATTTGACCTGCTTTATTGAAGGGTTTTAAAATTTAATCGAAGAGACAAATTTGAGGAAATGTTTAACAGGAGGAGACTTACATGTTTGTGGTTAAGGAAGGTACAAGTATGAAAGTAAATAAAAATATCCTTTAAATGAGTAACAGATCTGTTTAAACCCAAAGAAAATTATCGAAAGACTCAATGTTGAAAGAGGTGCAGGAGCATCTCCGAGTGTTTCCACTTCCGCGAGCGTTTGCCGTAGGGACTGTGGGGCCTGCAGGACGAGGGGTGTTTTGGGAGACCTGCTCCGGACATGTGTGCACGCACTCGGTTTTCGAGTCCCGTGAGCATTCCGAGTTTGCGCTCAGAGGAGGTCCTCGTCCGGAGCCCCCGAGTGCCTCCGGAGAACGGTCACACGTTTCCCAGACCACCGCGTCGACGCAAAATGAACAAACCTTCCAGGGTGTCTTAAAAACAAGGACGAGCGTTTATTCGAGCCCAGGTGAGGACCGCTGCCCGGGATAGCGACCTTCACAGATGAGAGAGAGCGTGGAAGGAATGTGTAACACGGGGCCGTGTGTGCTTCCGTGGCGTCGGGAGTGACAAATCACAGTGACCGAGGACGTTCCAGAAAGTGACACGCTCGACCTTGTGCTTTTAGCACCTGCAAGTTTGCAGGCTTCGGACGGATGGGCGCTCGGGGAGGTTTTTACTCTTATCTTCAGTTTGACGTGTTTCTCGCAGGCTGTTTGCTCACGACGCAGATGGACAGCGTGAGCTCGGGGCAGAAATGGAGCCCTGCTCTGAAGGGTCGGGGAGCCCCTCCGACCGCGGCCGCGGCGTAGCCTCCCTGGGGGCGTGGGCGCAGGGCCGGGCAGCGGGGTCACAAGCAGCCCCCGCAAATGCAAACCTCGTGCGGGTCATTGGCCTTTCACAAGAAGCTCCAGGGACGGCAAGCGTGGGCTCGCCTGAGGGCCACGGACGCGGAGACACGGACGCGGAGACGTGGACGCGGAGACGCAGCCAGCAGTGGCTGCCCGACCCAGGGGCCGGCACAACTGGCTCACACCGCGGGGCTCCAGGCCCTCTTGGGCTTCCTGGTGGAAGCAACCACGAGGACTAGGACTCCCGCCGCAAACTCGTGATTGGGCTGCACCAAGGGCGTCGCTGTCCCCGAGGTCTCGAGGAGACTTCACACTGCTGTGGTCAGCAGGTCGCTCACACTGTGCACTGATTTCCCCAACGTCCGCCGGTATCGCTCCACCTTCCCCCATCACTAAGTACCTGGCTGTAGCCGGAAGAGTAGAGGAGGACAGGTCTTCCTCCCTGTTTCCGCCTCACTCACTGGCACCGGCGTCCGCTGGGTCAGCGTCCACACATCTGAGAAACCCAAACTTCAGTTGTCACAGGTGCGTTTACCCCGTTTCCTGCAGGAACATTTGATGGCAAGACGTGGCCTCACGGAGATCAAGGGACATCTGCTGGTTGGGTGTTTTCTGGTCCGGGAGGGGTTCGCTAAGACGCCCCTCTGTGGGAGAACACTGGTTCATCCGGGCCACTGAGTGAGTGTGGACGCAGGGAGAAGTGGCACTTACATGGGCACCGTGTTTAAGTCCACAGTGATGGTTGAGAACGCTCAGTGTCCATGAGCCCGTGGGACGCCACGACGGACCTACGAATCCACACTTGTTCTGAGAGAACAGATCTCATTATCCTATCACCTGAAGCATAACAGGTCCCAGGTTAATGACGACAAACATCATGATTTACGGAGATCCAAACCTAACGTTGAGAAGCAGGTGACTGAGCAACGTGGATGTGTCAAAACGGCATCTTTCCGCCGTCAGGCTTTGGGGAAGATGCTGGACAGGTGACGCTCTAGAATACCGTGCGAGACCAGTGAACTGGTGCCTTTGGTCCTCAGCTTGGAAAGCGCGAATGTGTTTGTGTCCATTATCCGTAGATACTGCTAAGACTGCACTTGAGGACTGCCCGTTTGAGGAGGAAGGAATATGACTGTCACCTGGCGAGTAGGTTATTTAAAACAATGAAACATACCCAAAGATACAAATGTAGTGATCCGAAGGGGTACGTGCACCCCGATGTTTATAGCAGCAATGTCCACAATAGCCAAACTGTGGAAAGAGTCCAGATGTCCATGGACAGATGATGGATAAAGATGTGGTTCATATATACAATGGAATATTATGCAGCCATCAAAAAGTGAAATCTTGCCTTTTGCAACGATGTGGATGGAACTAGGGGTATTATGCTGAGTGATGTAAGTCAGAGAAAGACAAAAATTATATGATCTCACTGATATGTGGAATTTAAGAAACAAAACAGATGAACATAGAGGATGGGAAGGAAAAATAAGACAAAATCAGAAGGGAGACAAACCATGAGACTCTTAACTCTAGGAAGCTGAGGCTTGCTGGAGGGGAGGTGGGCAGGGGGCTGGGGTCACTGGGGGATGGGCATGAAGGAGGGCGCGTGATGGAATGAGCACTGGGTGTTCTATGCAACTGATGAATCGCTGACCTCTACGTCTGAAACTAATAATACACTATATGTTAATTAATTGAATTTAAATAGACATTTTAAAAATTCCTGAAATGTTAAAATATAGAAGAAGAAAAAAAAAGAGTATATTAATGATGATCAAGTATATGAAGGACTCGCGTTGACCAGGATCGTTATTTCCCTGCAGACCGAGAAGATGTAGGTACAATTGCAATAAACACAACGGACTCAGGAGGCCAAATAAATAAATAAAACAATGAAGCAACACGGGGTAGAGAAGATTAGCCGTCCGACTGGAAACCCGTCGCGGAGTCCGGAAGTGGGAGCAGCCGTGCGAGCTGCCCGTGCGCGCGCATCTGTGTCTGGTATCCGTGTTTCGGAGCCGGAGCGTGTCGTATCCGTGTCTCCCCGTGCCCAGCACCGATTCCAGTCATCACACATGCGCCAAGGCAACAAGTGACACAAGAAACTAGTAAGCACACACCTCGCTGCGTAAAGAGAGGGAGAGCGTGCCGGTAGGAGACAGGCCCTCCCGGTCAGCCTGGCCTCGGTTTCCCGGGAGTCGGGGGGACGTCCCTGGCACAGGCAGTTCGGTGTCTCCGTGGTGGAGCCGCCCCCACAGACGTCGAGCCCGCCAGGCTCCAGCGGCCAGCAAGGCCCCGCGAGGGGGCGGGAAGTGGGTCCCATGCGGCTCCCAGGCCACCCCGCCCTGTCCCTGTCCTGGGGCTTCTGCAGCTTTGTGTTCCTGGCTGCAGCCAGGTGGGCCGTGCGCGGCCCCCGTGCGTGGAGAAGCTGGTTTCACGTGGAGAAGGTTGGTTTCCGTCCGTTTCCTGTACCCTCCCGCGGCCCCGTGAGCAACCACGCGGCCGGGTTCCCCAGTGTTACGCGGCCGCAGCGAAGAGCACGCTTTCAGGACAGACAGAAAAACCACAGCCTGATCCTGGGTTTTTAAAGTTTGTTTTAATATCAGCATAGGATTCTGACACCAACAGCGGCTCGGCGCTCCTGAAGCCTGTTTTCCGTTACGCTCCCGACGCACGTCCTGGCGTGCAGTGAGGATGGCCTCGTCCCCGTGCGGAGACGCCCCGCTGCGCGGTCGGGGCTGTGCCCACGCCGTGTGGGCGGGGACGCTTCGCACTGTGACGGGGCCCGGAACGGCTCACAATGCGCAGGACGGCGGGCGGCAGCCGTCCTGAGGACACCCAGGGTCCCCTAACGGGCCCAAGGCTACGCCCCAGACGCTGCCCCGTCAGCTCTGCAGTAACCTGAGCGGTTTCCCCCGGGCCCGAGCTTGCCCGGCGCCAGGCCTGCTGCAGCGACCATGTCCAGGGCCTGGCAGGAGGAGGCCCCTTCCGCTGGCTGTTCCTTCCGAAACCCAAGGAATCGGTCTTTTGCTCACATACCCAGCAGCCACTGCTCAGGGTTTTTCCAGAAAAGAGGTGGCTAGGCCCAGCAGGAAGCACGGGCTGAAAAGGGTCTGCGCTGCGGTGGGCTCCGCCCGCCTGTCCCCCGAGCCCATCAGGGCGCCTTCTGCCTTCGCTCTTCCTGCGGAAGGGAGGCCAGAGGCTCGCGGGGTGCCACCTGCCGCCCCCCCCAAGCGGCAGCACCCAGCACTCGCTCAGAAAGTGCAGATCTGGCCCTGGCCCCCTCCCAGGGCCGTGCGCCCCTTCCCGCCCTGCCACCCTCTCCCCTTCTCGCACACGTCGTCCGGTCTTCCCAGACGCCAGACGCGGGTCACCAGAATGCCCCGGCCCCTCACCTTGACGGCTCGCTCCAGCTGGGACAAGGCCGCCTCGTACCGCGGGACCAGCGGCTGCAGGAGCTCGCCCGGGATGTCGTGCCGTGCCGTCTCCAGCACCCCAGCCTCGGCTAGCATGCGGAGGAACCTCCTCTCCTGCGGGGAAGCAAGCGGGAAGGGACCCTGTTTCCCGCGAGCAGTGCTGCCGGCAGAGGTCCCGGGCCCTGGGTCGGACTCCAGCAGACGCACCTGCACTCTGAGGAGCAGCGTGAAGGCCTGTCCGGTTTTTCCAGCGCGGGCGGTTCTTCCAACCCTGAAACCAAGCACAGCTACCTCCAGGACGGTGGCCCCCAGGGGCCCGAGGGGACAGGGCTTCCCTCCAGGGACCCTCCCTCCAAGAGCGCGGGACGGCCTTACCGATGGACGTAGGTACGCAGGTACTGGGGGGCGTCATAGTTGACGACCAGCTGCACGCCCCGCACGTCGATGCCTCGCGCGGTGGCGTCTGTGCTGATGAGGCTGGAGAATGCCAGGGGCTGTGGGCCCTGCCCGAGGCCGGGAGCCCCCCTCCGCCCCCCGCCCGGCCCTGCTGGGGAAGCCACCACACTGAGGCGGCGAGTCTCCCGCAGGAAAACGCCCTCAGAGGGCCCAGGCTGGTACCTGGCGGGAGCATCCCCCTCTCTCTTTCCAGGTACTCACAGCTGAACCTTGCCCTGCTCAAACTGCTTCAAGACCGCCTTCCTCTGGCCGGGCCCGCAACGGGAGGAGAATTCAGCCGCGCTCACACCTCCGAAAGCCTGGACGAGCAGGAAGAGCCTGGGTGGGAAGAGCCGGAAGGAGCCGGGTGGGCAGGGCCTGGAGCCTGCCCCCACTCTGTTCCCCTCTCCTCCCCCTCCGCCCACTTGGACCTCACCTGTGCGAGTTCTCGCGGGAGTTGGTGAAGCAGAGGACCCTGGAGAAATTCTTCTCCAGGATCAGATGCAGGATGGCCAGTGGCTTAGTGCGGAGGCTGCAGGGCACGTAGTGGTGCTGTGTGGACAGCACAGGGTCGGCCAGGCCCCAAGCGCCTGAGGCACCCCCTCCCCGCCCCTGCACGCCCCGCTCACCGAGAGCCCTGCAGGGAAGGTGTACTTCCCGCCGGAGTCCCCATCTTCGTCAGTGTCTCTGGGGCCCTTGTACGTCAGCCCCGTGGAGAAGAGCCGGGGCTGGTAGAGGCCCAGCTGCTGCAGCTTCTCAGGATTCTGCGTCAGAGTGGCCGAAAAGAGCAGCTTCTGCAGTGGCATCTGAGGACAAGAAATACTGAAAGGGGAGCGGGTGATGGGACAGCAGCCTTGGTCTAGCCAGCTGACCTGCAGAGCCCCGGCCACCCCAGAACAGACCAGACCAGACTGGGGCCGAGGGGTCTCAGAGACAGAGGGGAAGCACGACGGGGCTGTCCGCAGGCGGCCACACCGAGTGCAGGGCAGGCTCAGTGTCAGGTACCTGGCGGCAGTCGTGGCCCGGGGTTGCCGCCTCTGGAGCAGAGCGAAGGGCTCCTTGGCCCCGTCCCTCGGGAAGGCCGCCTCCACCACCCGGGGCAGCCAGGACTGGTGCATGCTGTCTACCATGCGGTCGGCCTCATCGATGACCTAGGGGAAGCGAGAAGCCTGGTGTCTGGTGGCCAAGGTCTGCATTGGCCCCAAACCCCAGCCATCCCCCGGGGGGGGACTTACCAGGAAGCGGAGGTGCTGGAGGCTGAATCCTGGGGTCTGGTCGATGTGGTCCACCAGGCGGCCAGGAGTGGCCACCACCACGTCAGCCAAGCAGCGGAAGCCGTCTGCTCTGAGGAGCGGAGTGGCTCAGCAAAAGGCCCCACGCCGACCCCCCCCCAATACCACAGGGAGCCTGCAGACAGGGTTCAGAGAGCCACTCCCTGTTCCCTGGGGAGCCCCCAGCCCCGCAGGACCTACGTCTTCTGGACAAGACTCTCCTGCTCCTTGATCAGCGACTTCTGCCCAGTGATCAGGGCGACACGCAGAGGAGTGGCATCTGTGTAGATGTTGAACACTTTGCTCACCTGGAGAAGGAGCGGCCGTCACCAACCTGGTACAGAGCACCACAGCGAAACAGGGCCTAGGTCTGACCTGGGGACATGGGGTGCACGTACCTGCTGGGCCAGCTCCTTGGTGGGCAGCACAACCAAAGCACGGACCTGGCAAACAGCTCGACGTAATAGGGCCTGGGGGGCGGGGGGGGACACGACAACCACCTGAGTCAGCAGAGCCGGCTCCCTGCCTGCAGAGCCCACCTGGAGGGTGGGGGTCCTTATACTCACCTGTACCACCGGAATGACAAAGGCCAAAGTCTTCCCACTGCCCGTTGGGGCAGAGACACAGAGGTCACTGGGCCGGTAGCCACCTCTGGCCACCAGAAACCCGTTGGCTGTGCTCTCCAGGAGGGCAGGAATCACTGCTGCCTGGACTGGACAGAGAAGGACGAGACACAGGTCACATTTGCGCGGGAACACCCAGGATCAGCACAAGCACTGGAGTCCAAAGTAACCTCACCCTTCACCTCTGACTTCCAGACTAGGCTGTTCTCGCTCGGCGATGGCAGCAGAGCCTCTAGCAGCACCAGGCCCAGGTGGCCAAAGATGCCAAAAACCCAGAGGGCACTGGTGCTGGACGTGCCTGGGGGCCTGTGTTCACAGCTGCTACACTGTGGCCTCGTACGGCTCTCGGTGAGAAGGCTCTTGAAAGCGTGCCCCCCGCCCCCGCACCTGGGAAGTAGGACGATATGCCATGAGCCCGCAGTTTCTTCTGCATGTCAGGGTGGACTTCAGGGATGTCCTCGATAGGCACCAAATCTTCAGTGACACTCTTTCCAACGCGGCTTGGCTCAGCCAACCACGACGGCAGGAAAGGCTGGACCTACCGTAAAGAGAGGCCAAGTGAATACTCCGGGGTCCGTGGGGCTAGGGGAGCAAGACCCGCAGAAACAAAGGACTCAGGTACTCACGCTGAAGAGACCACAGCAAGGCAGGCCGACTACCCTATTTCCCAGCTTCTCCCGTCCCCCACTGTCCACACAACTTTTAAAGGAATTAAGAAACACACACCAGAAAGTGACACTCCCCTGAGCAGAACCACCCTGGGGGGCTTCCTCCCACACCTAGGATAACATCCACACCCAAGGTGCGCCTGCAGAGCCATCCGTGACCTGGCACTCACCGGCCCCCAACCTCATTTCCTATCACTGGCTGTACCTTAGCCACATAAGCTCTGTTCCTACACATCGAAGCTCACTGCTGCCTCAGGGCCTTTGCGCTAACCCTGCCTTCTGCCAGACGCTCACCTCCCCTGCCCATCTCACCCCGGCTGATCCCAACTCAACATGGACCTCCACACGGGCACAGACATGAAGGGGCCCCTACGCACCCTGGCAAGCCTGCCATCTCCTTCCTGGCAGCTCGGTACTCACTGAAAACCTCCACCAAAATAAAAAGAAGACTAACTTAAAAGCCCCCTGGAAACTCCATTTTTTTTTTAACCAGGCGGATGAGCAGAAAATAGACACTCCTTAAACACATCCACCAAGTAAGTGAAACTAGTTTTAAGACCCAACTGTGACAACAACAAACCCACTTACTATACTCACAAAATCTTTTTTTACGATCAAAGCAAAAATACCGAGCTTGCACGAGACTCGGACACCCAAAAAGAAACGGACAAGCCACGCGACCGAAGTCGGAAGACGTTCACGTACTGGACACTTGGGCACGGCCACCAGGCGCAGGCGCGCCCTCCGAGCTGCCCCACGAGCGGCGGCAGGACTGGCCGCAACCACCCCTCGCAGCTCCCGCTGAAGCAGAGTCGCCGAAGGCTTCCCTTCCCACCGCCGGCCGCTCGCTCACCTTCGGCGCCCTGCTTCTCCCGCAGCCCCCGAGCAGCAGGGCCTGGGCTGGAGGCCCCGACGCGTCTCCGGGGGGCCGTCCGCCCGGCTCCTCCGGCGGCCCCGCGCCGCTCTCCCCGCGCGCCTCTTCGCTGCTCCCTGCGGGGCAGAAGCGGCCCAGGGCGGCGCGTCAGCCCCTCGCGGACCCGGGTCCCACGGCCGCGCCCCCGCCCGGCCCGGCCCCACCTGCGTTCTCGTCCTCGCCGTCCACTTTCCGCCGCTTCCCCCGCGGCGCGTGCGGGCTCCCCGGGGCCCCGCCGCCCTCGCGCCTCCGCGGTCTGCGCGGCCGCCGCCGCCGCCGCCCCGCCGCCTCCGACGTCCGCGCGGCCTCCCGCGGTTGCGGCTGCTTCTGCTGCTGCCGCTCTCGGGCACGGTACTGCAGCCGCTCCAGCAGCGCGCGCGCCCGGCCGTCCGCCTCGGCCTCCGCCCCGGCCGCCTCGGGGCCCGCGTACCGCGCGACGTGGAAGAGCGCCATGCCGGCCAGCCGCACGCCTCCCGGCCAGACGCGCCGCGATGACGCCAGAGGCGCAGGCCGGTGACGTCGGGGGCCGGAGGCCCCGGGCGCGGGGAGGTGACGTCACAGCGGGGGCAGGGCGGCGGCCGCCGCGTGCAGGAGAGCCCGGCGCGGGGAGGTGACGTCACGGGGCCGGGCGGCGGCGCGTGGGGCCGGGTGTCTGTCGCGTGGGGCGGCGGCGGCATGGAGCGGGACCCCGGCCCCGAGGGCGCGCGCCGGGCGCTGGGCCGCCTGCTGGAGGCGGTGCTGGCGAGCCGCGGCCGGGCCAACGCCGTGTTCGACATCCTGGCCGTGCTGCAGGTGGGGGCGCGCGGGGCGCGGCGGCCGGGGCTCGGCGGGCGGATGGCGGGGCCGGGCGTGGGGCAGCGGTGGGGCATGGGGGCCCCCGCGACCAGCCTGTTCCCGCAGTCCGAGGACCACGCGGAGACCCAGGAGGCGGTGCGCGCGTGCAGCCGCCTTTTCGGGGCCCTGCTGGAGCGCGGAGAGCTGTTTGTGGGCCGGCTGCCGTCCGAGGGCTCGGCCATGGCAGGTGAGCGTCCCCGGGGCGCCGGGCCGTCCTCCGGCTGCGGGCCCGCGGGTCAGCGGGGGCGGGCGGGGGGTGGGGGCAGAGACAGCCCCGCGGCCCGGTCACCACGGGGTCTGCTCGTGGCATCTGACGCTGTCCGATCTGTGCGCTCAGCGTCCCAGGAAGCTGGGGTCATGCGTCCCCACCCCCGGTCGTTTAGGTTTTGGGGTAAAATGAGGGGCGAGGGACTGTGCCCTCGGGGCAGGAGGTTCTTCCGTCCCGCCCCAGGTCTGGGGCCACGGTGACTGCACCCATTTCCCTGGTGGGGCTGGGTGGAGAGTAGCGGGCACGTGTGGGCTGAGCCTGTTGCTCCCCGTAGGGTCTCAGGGGGCTGCGCGCAAGTACAAAGTGTGGATGAGACATCGTTACCACAGCTGTTGTAACCGCCTGCAGGAGCTTCTGGCTCACCCCTCCTTTGAGGTCAAGGTGAGTCACGCTGACCGCCTCCAGCGTTCCCTGCACCCGCAGCCGTGGGCCGTCCACACGCACGGAGGGGGGCTGAGGATGCCCGCGTCTGCGTTCCTGGACCCCCCTGAGGCCGTGTCCTCCTGTCTGGTTGGCGTCCTGGCGTCCCGGTACTTGTGGGAATGCCGTGTGGAGCGAACTTGGGTTTGCGTGCTGGGGGGAGCTGTGTGGCCGTGCCTGCGGTGGGCGTGGCCTGTGGTCAGGCGCCTTGGCCACTCTGCTACCCGCTGTCCCCAGGAGCTGGCTCTCAGCACGCTCATGAAGTTCGTGCAGCTGGAAGGAGCTCACCCCCTGGAGAAACCTAAGTGGGACGGCTACTACCTGTTCCCTCGGCAGCTTTTCAAGGTGGGGTGCACAGGGGTGGGGGGACAGAGCCTCCGGCCAGAGCTGGGATGGGCCCTGGCACAGGTGGCTAGTGAGTGCCGTGCGTTTGCCGTACCCTCCCCTGCAGGAGGGGTGAGGCTGCCGGCTCGGTGGTCTCCTTGGGCGGTCCCTTGGTCGTGGGGCTGACGCACTGAGGCCCACCTCCCTGCTCGGCACCCAGGCGGTGGTGGAAGGCCTGCTCTCTCCGGAGGACGACTGCTCGCTGCTCCTGTCCCAGTTCCAGGAGTACTTGGAACACGACGACATCCGCTACCACACGATGCGGGCAGCCACGGACGTCGTGGGCCGCGTCGCTGACAGGTACCCAGAGGTGAGCCGGCTGGGTCCCGTGGCTGGGGACGGGTGGGCGGTGGCCATGCCCGTGCTCAGGTTAGGCTTTCTGCAGGTGCCGCTCACGTTCTGGAACAACGCCTTCACGCTGTTGTCGGCTGTGAGCCTCCCCCGCCGGGAGCGTAGTTCCTCCAACTTCTACGTGAAGCACGTGGGTGAGCGTCCTGGGCAGGCGGTCGGGCAGGGGCACCCGGTGGGCTGCGTCCTCTCCCGCGTGCCCGCTAATCCTTCCCTTCTGTGCAGAGCTGACGCGCACGTGGAAGGTGCTTCATCTGAAGGTGAGATGCTGCGGAGGGGTTGGTGGCCTCCCTGGGAGGGGGGTCCTTTCAGAAGGAGGCACGCGTGTGGGACGGGAAGAGAACTAGCTGCCCCTTGCCTGGCTTAGGCAGGCGCGGGGTGCCACACAGGGACTCCTCATAGGGAGCGAGAGCGGGGTGGGGGAGGCGCACACGTACCCGGTTCCCAGGCTCTCTGCGGGCCCTTGTTACTGTGGGCGGTCACAGACGCGACGTTCCTCTGCTTCCATACGGCTGGGATCCACGCGGGGCGTTTTCTCTTGTCTAGTAGGGGGTTCTCGGATTTGGGGTTTCGAGCTCCTCGTCCCACAGGGGGGCGGGGAGGCCGTGTGTCTGGTGTCCCCTCCTGGGGGCAGCTCTGACGCCATACCCACCCTAGGAGCACAGGAAGGCGTTCCAGCTGATGTGGCTCGGCTTTCTCAGGCACAAGGTAGGGGCGGGGTGGGGCGGGCGGGGAGCAGGTGCCCCGTCTGGCTCCGTATGGCTCACGGGGTTCTTGGAGTGGGGCAGGTGCACCCACACCTGCGGCTTCCCGGCAGCTGCCTCTGAGCCTCTACAAGAAGGTGCTGGTGGTCATGCACGACTCCATCCTGCCGCACCTGGCCCAGCCCAGCCTCATGATCGACTTCCTGACGCGCGCCTACGACGTGGGTGAGTGCTGAGCTCCCGGGCGGGCCGGTGTGTGCCCGCGGGCTGGGCTCCTGCGGCCGTGAGGCTGGGGGGCCGTCCTCAGGAGTCTGCTTCCCCGCCGCCCCGGCCTGGCGGCCTGCAGCTTTGTCGGACTCGCCCCGGGCTGGAGGGCTGGGCTGGGCTGGGGCTTCACAGCCGCACACGTGTCTGCAGGGGGAGCCATCAGCCTCTTGGCCTTGAACGGACTTTTTGTCCTGATTCACCAGCACAACCTGTGAGTACTCACCTGGGAGGTGTCCGCCGCGGGCCGGGTAGCCGGCTGGGCTGTGCCCAGGGTGGTGGGGTGGGGGTTGGGCTGGAGAAGGGCCAGGGCGGGGACGGAGCCCCTGGAAGCCGCCACCGGTCTCTTCGTTGCTCCACCCCCGTGCCTGCTGCTCAGTCACACTCCCGCTCCCCTAGCGAGTACCCCGATTTCTACCGCAAGCTCTACGGTCTCCTGGACCCATCCGTTTTTCACATCAAGTACCGGGCCCGGTTTTTCCACTTGGCCGACCTCTTTCTGTCATCCTCGTGAGTGCCAGGGGTGGGGCTGAGACCCAGAGCGGGGACTGGGGTGCTGGGCGAGGGGGTCTCAGTCACACCTACCGTCCCGCCCAGCCATCTGCCCGCCTACCTGGTGGCTGCCTTCGCCAAGCGCTTGTCTCGCCTGGCCCTGACGGCGCCCCCCGAGGCCCTGCTCATGGTCCTGCCCTTCATCTGCAATCTGCTGCGCCGGCACCCCGCTTGCCGCGTCCTCGTGCACCGCCCCCTGGGCCCTGGTGAGTGCGGCTGGGGGCGCTGGGGGACCTGGGGGCCTGCCCTCCCCCAGCAGCCAGTACACCGGGGCCGGTCGTGGAGCAGGGCCTGGTCTCGTTCCTAGAGCTGGATGCCGACCCCTATGACCCCGAAGAGGAGGACCCCGCCAAGAGCCGGGCTCTGGAGAGTTCGCTGTGGGAGCTACAGGTGAGCACGCCGGGCGCATCCCCCATCTCCTGGCCCACCTGGGTGTGTGCGGCGTGCGGGTCTCCTGGCTGCCCGGCGGGGGGGTGGTGACGTCACACGTGCCCTGCAGGCCCTCCAGCAGCATTACCACCCCGAGGTGTCCCAGGCCGCCAGCGTCATCAACCAGGCGCTGTCCGTGCCTGAGGTCAGCATCGCGCCGCTGCTGGATCTCACGGCGTTTGAGGTGAGGGGGGGACGCTGAAGCCTGGGTGGCCGGGGTGCAGGGACCGCGCAGTGTGGGAGCGTCCATCTGTCCATCCCTTGCAGGTCTTCGAGCGGGACCTGAAGAAGAAGGGCCAGGAGTCGGTGCCACTGGAGTTCATCCCCGCCCAGGGTCTGCTGGGCCGGCAGGACGACCTCTGCGCCCAGCACTTCACGCTTAGCTGACCCTGTGACCTCCCCTCCCTCCTCGGCCCCCATAAGTGGTTTTGTGGGAGAGCCACTGGGGTGGGCTGGGGGTGGCTAGGAGGGGTCTGGGGAGGCGCTGAGCCCGTCTCCTGGCTCCCGTGGTGGCTGTGTCTACGGGCCGCCGTGCCCAGTGTTGGCCATGCTGTGTGCACCTGCAGCGACCTCCACCCCCCCCGGCACGTGGTGTCCAGGGGTCTCTCCCTCCACTGGAGCCTGGTGGGGAGGGGGCTGCAGAAGTGGCTCCTGCCACGGGGCTCCGGGTGCACGGGTGTGGCTTCTGCCAGCCCTACAAGCTTCCCCAGGCACCCCACACTCCCCGGGGCCCTCGTATCCAGGGAGGGTCTGGGCCACGCCCCCCACCTGTCCAGTGCGGTTGGACTCCGTGACCCAGGAGTGACAGTGAGGGCTCTGACCTGGTTAGTCTTGGGGCGCACAGGGAGCGCACACGCCCACTGCTGGCCAGGTCCAGAGGAGGACACCTTGTCCCCTGACCCCCAGGGCTGGGGTGTGTGTGCCCTGTCGGAGGGAGTTAGCTGGAGGCCGCTTCACCCTTCCCTCCTGTCCCCGAGCAGAGTGGGCACCGGCAGCCACAGGCCAGTGGCTTATTTTGTGCCAAGGTGTTTGTTCCTTCGAGGCCCCGTTTCTGCCAGGCGAGCCTGCTCCTTGAGCCTGGGTTTCCTCTTTAAAAACCTGCTTGTCTGGGGACGGAGGAGTCGGTGTGACGGCAGCTCATGTGGGCTGGGGGGGCTGGCAGAGGCACAGGTGGGGGTGGAGAGCCCGCGAGGGAGAGACCCCCGTTGCCCTGCAGCCTCCTGAGTTCCCGGGACACCCCCACCCCACAGGAGCGCTCTGGGGTCACAGAGGGCAGTCGTTTGGCCGGTTTGGTCTCTGGGAGCTGCTCCTGTGGCCCAAGACCCTGGTGTGCCTGGAGGGGGCTTTGCCCAAGGAGTGAAGGGGCGCCTCTTCTCCGTACAGGGTTGTGTGAGTCAGGGACACTAGCGCCCCACCCCCCGGCTGAACTGCCCTGGCTCCCTCCCAAGCTGGTTCCGGCCCCAGGGCCTTTGCACTGCTGTTGCCACAGCTTTCCCCTGACCTTCAGACCCCAGGCTGAGTGAGGCCTTCCGGAGGCCTCTGCCGAGCATCCTGTGTATGACAGCGTTTTGTGCGTCCCACCTGGCCCCCACCCACTTACCTTCATGGCCCGGCTGCCCTGCAGCAGTCCACCGACTGTCCCCGCCCGCCTTCCCAGGGACCGAGGGAGGCTCGTTACTGACCGGCCTCGTCCCCTGGCCCAGGACTTGCCTGGCTCAGAGGAGGGGCTCATGCACATTTGTGGGGGACGGTCTCGAGGCTCCTGAGTGGCCTGCTACCAGAGGTCATCAGTGCCCCACCTGAGCCTCGGTGTGGGGACACCAGGGGGCAGATGGATGGGCTGAGCCCTCACTGAATAAAAAATGCCATTGATTTTTGAAGTTAAATTATAAAAGGCTTGAGTAGGTTTTTATTTTTTTCCAAATTCAGCATCGTGTGTTCTGTGTAGACTTTCTCATTCTGGCAGATTCGGGGACTCCCACGCCCTGGACACCTCAGTTCACTACACCCCCTGACCCCCAGGGCTGGGCAGCTGCGTTTTGCCACATTGGTATCGGGTTGGTGTTTCTTTTTTATTTTATTTTATTTTATTTTTTCCAAAGATTTTGTTGAGTTAGAGAGCAAGCGTGGAGGGGGGGCAGAGGCAGAAAGACAAGCAGACTCCCTGCTGAGCTTAGAGCCCAATGGGGGGCTGGATCCCAGTACCCCGAGATCATGACGTGGGCTGAAACTGAGTCGGACGCTCAGCCCACTGAGCCACCTAGGCCCCCGGGTTGGTGTTTCTCCACCTCCGGTCCTGGTTGCCCTTTGGGTGGTCGGCTGAGCGGACGCGGGGTGGGGGCAGGGATGGAGGAGACAGCAGCCCCGCTGGGGTGGCCGGGACAGCCTCTGAGGCTTCTGGGCTGGGGGCCTGACACCTGACCGGCGTCAGGGCTTCTGGTCGAGGGGATATTAGAGCTAGACGGTCAGGGTCTCCGGAACCGTTTGGGATCTGAGTGAAAGTGTTGGGGTGGGGCCTGGGGTCTGCACTTGTAGACCCTCTCTTGCCAGGCAGTCACTGTTCTAGGAGGTCTGAACATCCTGGGGAGAGTACGTGACACTGCTGGGCGAGAGCGTCTGCGTGGAGGACTCTTCATACTGTTCGGGGCTCCCAGCCCGCCTGCCACGGCAGACCCAGGGTCAGACTGGGGGGGGTCTCAGGGACCCTGGGACCGGCTGTGGGGGTCAGACGTCAGGGGGTCTCGGGGACCCCGGACTGGCCGTGGGGGTCAGACATCGGGGGGTCTCGGGGACCTCGGACTGGCCGGGGGGGTCACACGGGGGGGTCACACGGGGGGTCTCGGGGACCCTGGACCGGCCGTGGGGGTCAGACGTCGGGGGGTCTCGGGGACCTCGGACTGGCCGTGGGGGTCAGACGGGGGGTCTCGGACCCCAGACTGGCTGTGGGGGTCAGATGTGGGGGGATCTCACGGACACCGGACTGGCCATGGGGGTCACGTGGGGGGTCTCGGAGACCCCAGAGTGGCCATGGGTGTCAGAAGGGGGGGTCTCGGGGAAATGGGTGTGTATGAAGTTGGGAAACCCCTGAGAAGGCATCCTTGCAGCTGCTCCCCCACCAGGCAGTAAGCGGGACAAAACCCCCATGACGGGAGCTCATAGGTCATCAGGCAGAGCAGGGCGAGGGATGCTTCCGGAGTAGAAAACGTCAGTGGAGGCCGCCTTGGATGGAGCGCCCAGAACCGACGTCCAGGCCCCGGGGGCAGCAGGGGCAGTCAGGAGCCTCCCGGGTAAGGGAGGACCAGCGGCCTCCTGTATGGTCCTGGGATGGCATAGGTGGGATGATGGACTTTTCAGGGTGTGGGGGAGGGCACGTAGCAAAGGGGGGGCACTTGGGGATCCCCAGTGCCGCGGTGTGTGTGACCCTGACCAGGGTCGGTGCCCACGGATGGCCCGGCCCTTCCCTTCTCCCCTCCGCTTGGGGCAGCAGTGGCCTCCTTGTCCACTCAGTTCGTCAGCCCCCATTACCGTGTAGCCACCCCCCAGTGCCAAATGCTACTTCTCTCTTCCCGGCCCGTACGTCCCTCCCTGACACCACCCAACCCAGGGGAGAGGGGGACCCTGACCAGCGGAGACCCCACTCCTGTCCTATCCAGAGCTGGAGCTGAGAACAGAATGCGTATCGGTTTGCAGAAGCTCAGGGGTGTGGCGTTTCCTGCCCCGCGAGGAGGTTCGCGGGGAGCTGGCCCTCTGTTCAGGGGGCCAGGGACACAGGGCCCCTTCCTGTGCCCGTGAGCAGCTCCCGGCTCACCGCCCCCCTCCCGGCGCGGAGGCTCCAGCGTAGACCGAGCGCCTACTGTGCGCGGGAGCGTCCTTCCGGTCGGTGCTCACCGCACACGCCTGGCCAAGCCTCTCCGGGGAGCGTCTCCCTCCCTCCCTTGGTCTCCCGTGCCCTGTCCCCTCCAGGAGGTGAATGGGGCTGGGGGGCAATGAGGTCACGGTCAGCCAGGTCACGCAGCCGGGCCGACGCGGTGAGGCGTGTCCGTCCTCGTGATCAGGAGCGTTCGCCCCCGCCTGGCATTCAGCAGATCAGCTGCAGACAATCCGACGTCAGCAGGCGTCCTGAGAGGTCAGTCAGCGGAGAGGAGCGCGGCGACGCCCCCGTCCCCCGTAAGCGCTTTCCCGCCACACTGCGCCCCTGCGCCCCGTTCGCTCGCCTCTGCGGGGGAGGAGAGGGTCCGTTACCGGAAGCCGCCAGCCTCACTGGCACTTTCAGGAGCGGGGTGGTGGTTGTGGCTTCGGCCTGCACGCCCAGCCTCAGCTGTCGCAAGGGGGCTGTGCCCGGTGCCGGGGCTGCTCCAAATTACTCCAGAGCTTGGCGGCTCGAAGCCAGGTCTCTGCAAAGGGCCAGAGTGGCTGCTGTGGCTTCGGGGCCTGCAGCACCGTGGAGCGTGCGGGGCACAGGGCATGCGTGGGCCCAACGGCTACCCGCAAGGGCGGGCGGGGGCTCGGCCTGTGGGTCGTGGCCGGCCACGCCCCGGCCTGGTGACCTGTCCTCCCTTTAGAAGCCAGGCCGTGTGCCCGACTGGGCGTCTGGAGACGGCTCCCGTCCACGGACACGCAGATGAACCTGGCCTCCGGGCAGGACCAGTGACGTCCCCTGCCCGTGGAGGGGTCGGTTTGCGTTTGGGGAATTCCTTCGGGGCTTCCTGCCAGGCCCGCACCCGGGGTTCCCCTCGGGGACGCTGGACTGTCTCACAGGTCGCCTTCGCCTCGTTACCCAACGGTTGGACAGACGCTGTGATGACGTTCCCTGTACGTCTGCGTAAGATCCCCGTGACCTCAGTCCCAGGCGTGGCCATGCTTACCACGTTGGCGCCCATTCCGCTGCGCCACGAGTCCCAGAATGCCGCCGGCCCCTGCCTTGGAGGCGTGACACCCAGCGCACGCTCACCCCCTTCTCTGCTGACACCAGGGCATCCTGTGCGCTGTGTCCCCGGAGCGGCGATACTAAATCGTCCGTCAGTCAGTGTCGATTGCTTTTGCTTTGACCATGGAGAACGTTTGCTGGTATTTCTGTACTTAATTTTGTTAATTGGACACAACCGATTCTTGGAAATTGGATCAAATACTGGATGAGCAGCAAGACGTTTGCTACCAGCAGAACGCAGCAGGGTCTGGGACCCTGCAGGCACCCGCCAACCCCTCCCTCTCCACCCCTCTCCTCCCCTGGCCCGTTCCGGAGGGTGGGGATGGTCGCCAGTGGCCCACTGTGTGAGCGCCCCCCCTGGAGATCCGGACTTCTTACCAGAAGAAGCGGAGATGGGTGCACAGCGGCCAAAGAGCAGATGCCCCGACCCCGTCCTCAGAGGGGCCGCCCACTGTGGGGTCTTCGCGACTGCTTCTCCCACAGAGCATGATGTGGTCACGGTCCATCCACGCTGTAGTGTGTCCGCTGGTCCACTCCTTTCGTGGCCAAATAACATTCCTTCATGTGGATGGACACATCGGGTTTGCCCAGTCGTCGGTGTGGGGACTGGCCGGCCCTGGAGCCGTCCCCCAGGCAGGGGCAGACCCGAGGACGTCTGGGACAACGTGTGCATTTCCCGCAGCACTCGGGTCGATTTCTCAGGCAGGGCTCCCGCCCCTCCGTTCGCGTTACCGTGTAACAAAGGACCCCAAACGCAGTGGCTTCAACAGCATTTGTGTCCCCAAGCCCTGCGGTCAGAGTGCAGACGGGGCTCCACCCGGCGGCTGGACTAGCTGGGTGATGCCTGGCAGCTCAGGCAGGGACAGCGGCACCACTGCATTCTGACGAGTGCGTGGGGAAATGCAGGTGAACTGCTCTGGGGCCGTCCTCACCCAGAGCCAAGACCCGGGTGCTGCAAGCAACCGAGGTGTGCTCTCTGCAGGTCTGAAGGCCAGACGTCCTAATGCAGGTGATTCAGGGCCGAGCTGTCTCCGGAGGCTGCAAGGGAGGGTCCTCCCTGGTCTTTCCAGCCTCTGGTCGTGGCTTAGGATCCCATCCTGTGGCTGCATTCCTCCCACCCCTGCCTCCATCCCTGCCCGGCCCCTTTATCCACTCCCTGAAGCTGGGCACTGTCCACGGAGACATCAGGGCACCCCGCAATCCCGTCCCTGTGCACCTAGACCCAGCTGGGGAGGGCCTTGCTCCCACCACTGCAGCCTGGGCCACGAGGAGTCAGTCTGGCCCTAGGGGATGAGCGTGTGGCGGCCCAGGGCCCATCAGTCTCCTGGTTTACAAAAAACTGTGCAGCCAGTTTTAGGCAGACTCCTTGAAGGACTTCCCAAAGGGAAGCACTCTCCGCCCTGGGGGTGTGCATGTCTGGGGGGCTGGCCCCGCCCAATAGGCCACAAGGGGAACCCACAGACCAAGGCGGAGATACCCGGACCTAAAGGGGCAGCGGGTGCCGAACCCGGGCCTGGGAGCTGGT
>NW_022589794.1:2492817-2504774 GCF_004348235.1 Phoca vitulina
ATACATGCACCCCTGTTACAGGAGCATTATCTACAACAGCCAAGATCTGGAAGCAGCCAGAATGCCCACTGACTTACGCATGGATAAAGATGTGGTGTGTACACACAATGGAGGGACATGGAGGGACATGGAGGGACATGGAAGGCTGTGTGCTGGAGGCCCCGGGAGGCTTCTCGGGAAGCGGGGCCCCTGCAGCAGCTCCCCGAGCCTGTTGGGACGCCAAGTGCTGTCAGTGCGGTCAACACGGCCTGCCCACGTAGATGTCGCGGCACGGCCACCCCCCGCATTGCCCGGCACACCCCCGTCCCTGCACTGCCCAACGAAGAGTCTCATCAAGTATTTTGCCCATTTTTCTAGGTGATTTTTTCTTGTTGACGTGTAGATGTTCTTTATGTGTTTTGACATGGTTCTTTGTGGTAGGTATTAAAATAGCCTTTTGCTCTAAGGAACGTCAATTCCGGCCCCACCCAGCTCTGAAACACCAGCAGTGGGGCGGCCTCTGGCGGATCCCATGCACCCCTGCACCAGAAGCCCTGCTTTAGAGCCACGCACACGCCACGTCCTCTCCCTCCTGCACCTGCTGCCCCCTGAGTCCTCTCCCCTCCCTCCTGCACCTGCTGCCCCCCGGCTCCTCTCCCCTCCCTCCTGCACCTGCTGCCCCCCCTGGCTGACCAGGGCCTCTCCCTCACCCGCGTCCTCCGGCGGAGCCCGTCTCAGATGAGGACGGAAGTCTGCGTGGGGAATTTATTGAGCATCACTTTGCCTAGTGGCTGCTGTTGGGCAGACGCACAGCTTGCTCTTACTGTAAGTAGGGGCGTTTCCTGAAGGTGTTACACGTCATTTCCTGGGTGGACAGTGAAGTACATTAGAGGGACTCGGGAGGGGGCTGGGGAGAGGGGCTGACCGGCCGGACATGCCAGCAGAGCAGCCCCCACATGAGGACCCTTCCTTCAGTCCACCCACCCACCCCTCGCCCCCTCCCTCCCCCTCTCTCCATCCCTCTCTCCCTCCCTCCCCCTCCCTCCCTCTCTCTCCCCCTCCCTCCCTCCCTCCTTCCCTCCCTCCCTCCCTCCCTCCTCCCCTCCCCTTGGTTCTGCTTCTCTGGAGAACTCTGACCAATATAACCAGGTATTGACAGTGTAACTTCAGACAAGTTACAGAGTCTCTCCGTGCCTCAGTTTCCCTGTCTGTAAAGTGGGGGTTAATGCTGGCCCCTTCCCCAGAGGACTGTAGTGAGGGACAAGGGGAGGTTTCTGCACCCTCTGATCTGGGCTGGCTTGTCCTGCAGCAGCTCCCTGCTGACTCGGGCTCCCACTGGCTGCAGGAATAATCCGACTAGGCGGCGGGGGGGGGGGGGGGGGGGGGGGGGGGGGCGGGCGAGGAGGGGGGATGTGGCTCTTCCCTCTGGCATGCTCAGGAGGGACAGCAGGGCCAGCTCCGGCTTGTGGGTGGTCTCTCTGTCCTAGGACACTGCCCAAAGCCCTCGGTTCTCTCTTCCAAGCTCTCGGGGTCCACTCTCCTACCGTTCTGGGCAGGAGCATGTCCGGAGCATCTGGCCCACGGCTCTGTCCGTCAGCCCAGGAGGGGTCCCCCGGTGCCCTGTGCCCAGCGTGGGTGGCCTCTGGCGTGGCCTCCTGCGGCTGCCATATGGGCGCGACGTCTGGGACTGTGTCCTGGTCCCTGTGCAGAGCAGTGGGCCCTCATCCATGTCAGGGGACGCCTCTGTGACATCCATAGCTAGTTTTCCCACCCGACTTGTGACACCCGGTATCCTTATGCGGTGCCCCTTCCTGTGGCTTCCAGAAATCAATCAGCTTCTTTCTGTTGCTTCTTTTTAGGTGTTTAGAAACAAATCTCTAAGCGTGCCTGCCTTGAGCTTTCCTTCTCCATCAGCGGCTTGATTCTGGTCCTGCTTATTCTGGTTTCTGCTCTGTGGGGCTCACTTCCTAGCTTCCTGTTCTGCTGTCTTGAGCCTTCTTTTGTTTCTTCAACTCTGAAATCTGTAGTTTTCACTTCATAAGTTCTGCCTTCTAATTTCTAAGCTCTTCTTAAATGTGTAAAATAAATAAAGTTTAAAATGTTGTCTTCTTAAGTTCTCAGGTGAAGCACTTTCGGGGATTTTCTTCTATTCTTAGGGTTATTTTATTCTGGAAGGTTTTTGGTCTGTCTTTGCACGAGTGTACTGAGGATCGCCGTGCTGTTTCTTTCACGTGGACACGTGGCTTCTGCGGTGGGACAGGTGTGAGTGAAGGTTGTGTCTGTCCTCTGAGCGGCGTGGGGGCTCAGCAGGAGAGAAGGGAGGGGGGCGGTCTCCACGGTAAGCCCCCCACTCGCCCGGCGGAGGACACACAGGGGCAAGCCCACGGGGACACCACGCACTGGACACCCCCGTGAAGGCGGGTTCTGAGGGTCCGAAGGACAAGGCTTGGAGCCCAGGCGACTTGTACTTTTGGGGAGAAAGGGACCCAGGTTGAAAGTGATCACTTCAGAGCCCCACAGCAGGGCCGGGCTCCGTGGAGCAGCGATGAGTGATGTCCGCAGGGTGGCCGGCCCATCCACTATCAGTTAGTCACTGAAGAACGATTGCCCTGTCGATTTGAATTAGCACCGATAAGCCACTTAATTTAATTTTAAAATGACTATCGGGTGCTTAAAACAGAAGAAATCACAAAAAAGGCTTCTCATCCTTTTTGTCCCCGAGCAGTCAACTGTGTGACTTATCAAGGTCGTCAGCCTAATTAGCATTAGCCATCAGCAGGGGAAGCAGTTCGTCTCAATAGGAGGAGGCAGCCCGGGCCCACGGCTCTAGTTCAGGCCACGGCAGCTTTGCGAGGCCCGTGGCCGCCGGCTGCCCGCAGTGTGCGGCCCCTCACCGCCCCTCCCCCCACCTCTGCCTCAGGCCCGAGCTCTGTGCAGCCCCAGGGCGTACCTGGGCATCCTCGCCTGACCGGCGAAGCCACGCAAGAGAAGGGACTCCGTGGCTCCAAACTCCTGTGCAGTTTTGAGGCCCCGTTCCTTGGCGGTGGAAACTCAGCTCACCACGTCAGGGGGCCTCCTGGTCACCCTCCCAGGCCCGAGTTCACGGCCTTGCGGGCGTGACGGACAAGACACCGGCCCACCGGCCCTGGCAGCGCCGGGCGGGACCGTCCCAGCAGAGTGGCGCGTGGCTGCAGCCCGCAGGGCCGGCCACCCGGGCCGGGATCACACCCTGGCCTTCCCCGACCTCTAGTGAAGAGCGGCACTCCCTCCCGTTGTGAACACACGAACACACGCAGTCCTCCTTGTAGCCACCGTCCCCGCGCAGTGCCCGTGGGCGCCGATCAGCGGACGCCGGGCCGTGGCTCCCGGGGACACGCGATGAGCTTCCTGTGAGCCTCGGGTCACACTTTTGTTCACTGGTCAGTAGACGGCCTTATTTGATGTGTTTCTGTTTGTAGACACCTTACTTAATCTATGCTGTCGACTCAGTACCACGACCCCCGCCAGGAGCTGTCTTCTGCCTGAACAAAGCGCGCGTCGCATTTCCTCCGCCGGCCCATGCAGCCTCGGCGGGCTTAGGAGCGCAGCTTCCGCTCCACGCTGGGGGCCCCTTTCAACAGTGAACTCACCAACACAAGCCACAGAAATGTGGAAACAGGCACTCCACCGCCCGCGAGGACATGCTCGCAGGCCCCACTCAGGCTCAGCGGGCGCGCGGTCCCCACTCCCGTCCCGCGGCCCCGCGTGGGTGCAGGACGCCAGGAGCGCCGGCCACTGCCTGACGGTGACCAAGCCAGCGGGGCCACAGACACAGAATGGCCAGCAGGGAGGACGGACGGGCAACAAGCCTCAGCTTCATCGGCAGCACGTGGACGGTGATTTTGTCGTCGGTGGAAACCGCAGGGCGTTTCCTTCGCGGGAGGTCACGGGGGTCTGGGAGGGGAGAAGCGTCGGTGCATACAGACACAAGGTCAGCCCTGCGCAGGTGGGTCTGACCGGCGTGGGCCGGGTGCCGAGCGCCTGGGCTTCAGGTCCCGCTGTGTCCCCGAGATGCTGTGGGTGCTGAACGCATCACCTCGCCCGGGCTACCGTATTGAAGGACCACAGGCGGGTGGCTGAAGCAGCAGGTGCTTATCCCGTCTGGAGCCCAGACGTCTGAGATCAGGTGTCAGCGGGCCGGGTCTGAGGCTCTGAGGGAGACTCCGTTCCAGGTCCCTTCCAGCTCTGGGGCCGCTGATGGGCTGGGCGCCCCCGGGCTTGTGGATGCGTCCCTCCCATCTCTGCCTCCATCTTTCCTGGGCTTCCTCCCTCTGTGTGTGTCTGTGTCCTAACCTCCCCCTACAAGGACCCCAGTCATTGCGTCAGGACCCACCTGACCCGTGGGCAATCTGGTCTGAACGAATTACGCCTGCGAAGACCCGATTCCCAGCAAGGTCACCTCCTGAGGCTCCAGGTGGACAGGGTCTTGGGGGCACTATTGATGCCAGCACAGGGGGACCTCCTCACGGGCCTGTCCATGTCCATGGAAGGCATTGCGGAGCGAGCTGTCGTTGTGGCTCACCAGCCTTCTGACCTCACCTGGTTGCACCTCCACCTGCTGGGGCAGCGCGTGTTGCCCGCTGGCTTTGGGAGGATGTGCTATCCTGGCGGAATGCGCGTGGCTCCGTGGCTGCCCCTCCCGCTGCAGAGAGGAGCCGCTCTGATGGCCTTCCGGCCATTTTGGCAAGTGACCCCGGTCTTGTCCTCGGCTCACTGGACAGGCCATTCTCTGTGGGTTCTGGGGAGGGGTACGGGGTGGGCGCTCAGGAGCAGGGGGCAGGGCGGGGAGCTGCTGGGAGTCTGTGTCTGCCAGGATTCCTTGGGCTCGGGACCTTGGGGGGAGAGGGTCAAGCCAGTGTGGGTCAGGCACCAGTCCTGCTCCCCAAGGACAGTTTCTGACTTTGGAGGTGAGCCCTGCTCAAGCCTGCGGGAGGCTCCCAGGAGAAAGGGGAGCAGGCTCCAGAGCCGTCTCCACATTAATCGTTTTGAGAGCTTAGTGTGGCCCCTGCAAACTCGCTCCATGCCCCCAGGGCGCCCACCGTGGGAGCCGTCCCTCTGACTTGGGCTTGAGCTCTTTGTCACCTGCGGGGGCACGTGGCCCTAATCCCATGGCCCGTGTCCTTGTGGGAAGAGGGAATGGGATGAAGAGCACACACCAGGAGGCAGGCTTGGGATGACGGAGGCCGAGGTGCAGGGAGGCAGTCACCAGAGGCTGGGAGAGTCGGGGAGGACCCTCCCCGGAGCCCCGGGAGGGAGGACGTCCCGGCCACAGCTTGACTCTGGACTCCTGGTCCCAGAACCTTGGGAGAACACGCCTCCGTGGTTTTGAGCCCCGGCCTGAGGTTCCTTGTCAGGCACAGTGAGAAGGAAGGCCTGTGTGTTCAGGGCAGGCTGTCATGAGGGCATAGCCGCCCGGGGATCGGGGTCCCCAGTGGGCAGGTGACACGGCTCCCAGGCCGGCCGTGGGCGCTCGTGACGTGCCTCCTCAGGGCGCCGGGCAGCGGGGCCAGCGTGACCAAGCACGACACCCTGCCACGAGGCCTGCCCTGCCCCTGCCGCGTGGCCCGGGGTGACCGTTCCTCTGCGAGACACCCAGGCCTCCCGGAAGCTGTTGCAGATGCTCCCCTGGGCTCTGAGGAGGGCCGCCCCGCGTTGACGTGGAGCCCGGGACAAGCCGCTCCCCGAGGCAAGGTGGGGACTCTGCTGCCTGAGGTCCCGGGGGCCCGAAAGAGCGCCCCCCAGTTTTTGGTTCCTGCTGGGCCCCCCACAGAGGAGTCGCAGACTGTGCCGGCTCCCGCTGTTTCTGCGTGGCCACGCGGCCACCCGTCCCCAGGCCGCACGGCCCTGGACCCACGCTTGGGGCACGAAGCAACAGCATTTGAAGCAAGGGCCGGATGGTCTGGGAGGCGGTGGGACGGCCCTCTTCCGAGTCTCCGGGAGGCTCCAGGACCCGTCCCAGGCAAACTTCACAAGCCCCGGGATGATGTGACGGGCCGTCCAGCGGGTGACGGCCACCGCTCGCCTGGAGCCGCATGAGAAAGCCATGCAGTGGGGCTCTCTTACTTCCTTTTGAAGAACCGGCCACTCCAGGGAACAGCGGCCTGTGGGGTAAATGCAGGGACCGCCAGGCTCCCCTGAGGCCGGTCCGGTTGGAGCTGATCGCAGGACCCCGCTCCCGCCAGGGCTGTGCTCCGTGCCCTGGGGCTGCCCCAGCCGCCGCGTGAGAACCAGGCGCAGGTCCCGAGCGAGCTTCAGGCTCATGTCACACATGAAGTTCTGTGTAACGTCCGATGGGCCGGCCATCTCGGGGGTCCTTCTCTGGGCTCGGGAGGGGGCAGGGATGGTGGGGAGGCCCTGCCAGCTGGGGGGCTCCGGCTGCCTTCGGGACCCCCTGCTCCGGGCGGTGTGCTGGGACGTGCTTCTGGAGCCGGTGAGCAGGGGAGGCCAGGCAAGGCTCCGCGGGGTGCGGCGTGTGGGCAGGACCCACCCGCAACTCACAGGACTCCGATCGAGCGTGATTGGCAATCGGGTGAGTAGTAACTCCAGCTGGGGTCCTTCTGGGGCAGGGGCTGTGGACACCAGGTCTCACCCGCTGAGCACCGCCCCGCACATCCTTCTGGGGTGTGCCTGGGGTGAGGGCTCAGCCCTGAGGCAGGACCCACACGCCCCGCCCCTCCCTGTGCCTGTGGCTGGGTCAGGGACTCCAGCACCGGGTGGGTGCCAGGGGGCCTGCGAGGAGGCTTCCTAGTCCAGCCCCACTCCCCTACCCAGCTCCCCCTTCCCTCTCCCCAAGCCCCACCCCAACCCACTGGCCTACCCCACTCCCTGACCCGCTCCCTGCCCTACTCCTCCTTCCCCTTCCCCCTCCCCCACCTGCCCCGCTCCCTACCCAGCTCCCTCCAACCCGCTCCCCTCCCCTCTCCTTGGCCCCACAGGCCCCACTCCCCCCAACCTGCTCCCCTGCTATGCTCCTCCTCCCCCAGCAGCCTCCCCTCCACTCCCTTGCCCTGCTCCACGCACCCCCCAACCTGCTCTCCAGCCCACTCCCCTGCCCTCCTCTTGGGGACCCCACCCCTGGGCCAGATCCCTGCTTCCCACAGGGTCCACTCACCCAACAGGTTTCAACCATAAATGAAGATTCATTGGAGCAATGAACATTTTTATTAGACAAAATTAAGTTCTGATGCACATTATCTCTGTCAAGAGCAGAGGAAAGGAAAGAGCTCTGTGCGCTCCCTGCCTCTCATCAGAAGCATCTGCGTGTTTACGGCTCCGCCCAAAGCCCCGACTGCTTATTAGGTTTGGTTACAAATGAACCGTTTTAAACAAACAACATGGATTTTTCTGAATTCGTGGCACGGCCAATTTACAATTGAATTAGTGGAAGAAGAGGGCCTGCTATTAAGCTTTATTAGATTCTATTTGCTTGTATCTTTGCCATTTGAACATGACAGTTGTTTAGAAAGAAAGAAAACCATCCCCAGCAGCCAGGCAGGGTGGAGCCGATCTGAGTACGAGCCTCTGGACCTGCCCCGGGGAGAGAGTGTGCCCCCAGCCAAGTCACTTCCATCCTCTGAGCCTCTGCTTCCCCACCTATAAAATGGGCACAGAGGTTCTCAGCACTACCAGGCTTATTTCAAGGAGGAAGTGGGATTGCAGTTTTAAACATATTTCTCCCCTCTTTCCTTCCTCCCTCCCCCTCTTCCTCCTCCTTCTTCCCAGAATTCTCACCAGCACTTTCCCAGGCAGGTGGGGAGAGGAGGTTGCATGGCTGGAGACCTTCTTCGCTCTGAAAAGAACCACCTGTGTCACGGGGCTGGGAAGATACTGTGTGTGTGGGGGGGGGGGGGCAGGGACGACGTAAACAGGGGTGCCGGTCGGTGTCCAGCAGCAGCTCTCTGTAAAGCGCGCCCTGCTTTGTGGTGCCGACCACTCCCGCTGACGAGTATTTCCACCGTGGACCATTGCCAGCCACCAGCCTGCCATCCGGAGCCGCCCTCACTTCCTCCCCAGGACAGACCATGGCTAGAGCGCAGGTCGTAATGATGTGATAATAAGTAGCAAGTGGTGAGTTTTGACTGTTACCTTTGTTTTCAGTGTAATTTTTTTTTTTTTTTTTTTTAAAGATTTTATTTATTTTTCAACAGAGAGAGAGCGACAGCGAGAGAGGGAACACAAGCAGGGGGAGTGGGAGAGAGAGAAGCAGGCTTCCCGCTGAGCAGGGAGCCCGATGTGGGACTCGATCCCAGGACCTTGGGATCATGACCTGAGCTGAAGGCAGACGCTTAACGACTGAGCCACCCAGGCGCCCCTCAGTGTAATTTTTAATTGTAGGTTCATATAATTTACTTTTTAGTAATGCTGTATTTCACAACTGGTTCACAAAACTCCTGAAAATGTAAAAATTGACCCTTGCAAGTGGGTCGTCTGTGCGAGGGAAGTCCGTCTGCTCTGAGACGGGCCCTGGCTGCTCGCGTGCGGTGGGCAGACCCTTTCCTGCCTCCCTTCCCTGGCTGCGCCGGGGTGGGAAGCTGGGGGTCTGCGATGGCAGGGACGCTCCCACTATTCCTTCTATAGGTCCAGCCCTCAAGTGGCCGCGGCTCCTGGGGTCCCTTCAGCCGCTGGAAGGCGAGTCCCTGGGATGCCCCAGTGCCCCCCTCAAAGCCTGGGCACTTCCATCACGTGATCCATCCCCTGCATTCAAGGCCCGTTTGATGGATGGGACCCTTCCTGGCACAGCGGGGTGGCCTCAACCACAGACAAAGAAGAAGAGTTACTGTGCTTTAAGGCCAAGGAGCGAGAACAGGAGGTCAGAGGGTCTCAGGGGCTGGGTTCTCTTGAGGACAGCCCGTGGACGGATGGTGGTGGGGCCCCAGGGGAGTGCGTGTCACCATGTGTTAGAACAGACAGGGATCTGCACCAGTGGGGACGCCAGCCCGCCACGACCAGGGCCATGCCACGCGGTGACCGCAGAACTGCGCAGGACCGTGTCCACAGCGCCTGCACCTGGCGGGAGCTGCAGCGGCGTGGGGCTGGGGCTCTGGGGATTGAGTTGTGCCCCGGGGTTCCTGGGCGGTTCTTCTTCGGGGAAAGGGCTGCTCGCGAGGTGGTAAGGGCTAAGAGAGCGCCGTGATCCGCCCCTCGTGAAGAGGGCGGCTTTGTCCCGTGCTTACGGCAGACAGAGAGCCTCCGCCTCGCAACACGTCCCCCGGTGACCGTGTCCTCGGAGCCACCCAGGACCTGACAGACAGCAGGCTCTCAGAAGGTGCCGCCTCCCGTGAGGACGGGAGCTTGGTCGAGACACCTCCGTCGTCCCTGAGGCTGTGGGGCCACAACCAGCGGCTTCCGTGGGACTGTCAGTTTGCCTAATGAACTGTAGCACCGTGAGTTTTATCGTTGGGGCAGCGACACGTCCCATTTTAAACCACGGGCAGTCCGCTTTGCGTGCCAAAGTCTGCGACGTGTCTCGCCTTCACTTGGAAGCTTCTGGAGGTGTGTGTACTCGGGTCTTTGGCGACAGATGGACTCTGGCCGGGCGTTTGCCTCCACTATGGTCTTAAAATTTGGGGAAGATCCGAAATAGAGAGGGCTTTGGTGGCCTTGGGTTTGAGCTGGTGGAATTCTCTGGGGAGAAGCTGGGGCCGGTCAGGGATTCCACAGCAACAGGGACTGGGGCCCAGGAAGGAGCAGGGGAGGAGGGGGCGGTGGGGTGGGCGCCCAGGGTGCAGGGCGCTGGGGGAGGGCCACGAGCCGAGGGGCCTGGGATGGGGGACAGTGAGGTGCAGACTCACTGCGTCTCTCCGGGGCCAGAGAACAGTGAATGCACGACCCACGTGCCCCTCTGACCCTGAGGGTCGGTCAGAGCCCCCACCTTCCCCAGAGACTGACCCTAAGAGAGGGCGAACAGCTGCTGTCTCAGGGCTGAGACCCCCAGCACTCCCAGAATGGCCCTCCTCTTCAGAAGGAGACACGGCGGGGGCGACGGCTGTGATGCTTTCCCTGGACCGGCCCTCCCTGGAAGGTGGGCTGCCTGGCCCCAGCACAAGGACAACAGGTAAGTCCCACGTGCCCCCGGCGTGAAGCCCTTTTGTCCAGAAAGCCTGCCAGCGGCGCCAGGCAACTCGACAAGAATGGGAAGTCACGGGTGGGGCCACGGTTTCTGCCCCTGGGAGACCCCTGAAGGGCATCGGGACCCCCTGCTGGGAGGACTGGGCGGTTGGGTTTGCAGGAGCTGGCATCTGGGTGAGCCAGGCCAGCCCCGGGGTCCTGTCACCCGACAGCCCAGGCCTTCCACCAGAGTTAGGGAGCAGCTAGGTGCACACAGGTGCAGCCGGCATGGGGGTGCTGGTCATATCAGGGAGGGGCCAGTGCTGGGGTGCACCTGGGGCTGCATACAGCCGGGCACTGAGTCTGATGGGGGACGGGAACAGGCAGGACTGGGTCCGGCTTCCCTCCCAGGGCCCTGCAATGTTCGCTGCAATCGTTAAGCACCGTCCTGCCCAGAGACGGCCTCTTGGAGCCCCTGGGACAGCCCCGTGGGGCACGTGCAGCCTCTCAGCTCCCGCCCTGGAGCAACAAGGCTGCGCCGGACAATACAGGAACAGATGGGTGTGGCTGTGTGCCAATAAAACTTTATTTATAAAAACAGGTGCAGGGCCGTGGGTCATCCTTGGCTGACGCCTGCCTCAGAGCAGCGAGGGAAGGCGGCTGGCCCCGGGCGAGACGCTAGAACAGGGCCCCCGACCCCGGACGACTGGCAGCTGGGACTCCGGTGGACGAGATGCGCTCTGTCCCATTTGATCCGCCCTGTGCTGGATGGAAGCAGCACAATCTCCTCGTCTCCCCTGCCTGGGGCGTCGTGGGGTCCACTGCGGCCACGTCTCCTGTCTCCCCCTCTCCCCAGCCTCGGGGAGGGTGCTGCTCTGCGTTCTGGGTTTTGCCTTAGATGGCCAGAAGACGGAAGAGGCCCAGTCCTGCCTGGAGCGGACGGGAGCTCGGCCGCCCTCTGAGTTCATGGGGGTCACTTCCGCGAGGGGGGAATGGACAGGGGGCTTCAGCACATGCAGACTTGGCCGTCCCGGCGGCCTGGACTGGAACACCGTAGAAAAGGCACGTGATTTGGAGGTGGAGCTGGCTTCAGGCTCTGTGCTCCTGGTGGGGTGGCCGTCCCTGGCCTCTGCCCCCGGAGTGCACAGGGAGGCCCCCGCTGTCTCAGGGACACGGCCTGCGGGCAGCCCAGGCGAGGTCCCGGCTGGGGGTGGCACAGGGCATGGCCAGAGCCCTTTGGGGTCCAGTGGCACGGTAGGTGGGGAGGGGCCTGAGTCCTGGCACCCGGCCCAGCGGGTGAGCCCGACACCAGGTCCTCGGGGTCTGCATCAGGGGAGGGGTGCGGGGTGGGGCTGGGGGTCAGTGCCGCCCGTGCCTGATCCAGTTTCTGATGGTCCACTTCTGGCCCGAACACCTCTGCACCACCAGCCGCAGCCCGAAGTTGGCGTCTTTGGACATTTCCACCTCCAGGCACCTGCCAGTGTCCCGGCTCACGATGGGACCACTCTGTGGGGAGGGGGACCAGGTCAGCATGGACGCCCAGGGCTCCCGTCCTGACAGCATCTCGGGGTGGGGCTGATGACAAGCCCCATGCAGATCACTGCATGGCCACGCGAGACTCAGGGGACTGTCTGTCCCATCCCTCTGTGCCCTCCTGGTCCTTCTGTTCCCACCTAGTCCCTCTGCCTCCTCCTGGTCCTTCTGTCCCTCTGTCCCTTCCTGGTCCCTCTGTCCCCACCTAGTCCCTCTGTCCCCTCCTGGTCCCTCTGTCCCCACCTAGTCCCTCTGCCCCCTCCTGGTCCTTCTGTCCCCATCTAGTCCCTCTGCCCCCTCCTGGTCCTTCTGTCCCCACCTAGTCCCTCTGCCCCCTCCTTATCCTTCTGTCCCCACCT
>NW_022589794.1:2504784-2535699 GCF_004348235.1 Phoca vitulina
CTATCCCTCTGTCCCCTCCTGGTCCTTCTGTCCCCACCTAGCCCCTCGGCCCCCTCCTGGTCCTTCTGTCCCCACCTAGTCCCTCTGTCCCCTCCTCGTCCTTCTGTCCCTCTGCCCCCTCCTGGTCTCTTGTCCCCACCTAGTCCTTCTGCCCCCTCTTGGTCCTTCTGTCCCCACCTAGCTCCTCTGTCCCCTCCTGGTCCCCTGTCCTCAGGCATCTTCATCCTATCAGCCATGTCACCTGCCTGCCTTGCTCCTGGGGTCTGAGGAGTGACTAGCACAATGGACACAGGGCCCCTAAGATGGAGGGCTCCCCTGGGTGCCTCCCACCTCCTGTCATATCTGATTTGCCCATCAGTCACCCCGGCAGGCCCGCTGGTCCCCCAGACATCAAGGACTCTGGCCCAAGCCTGAGGACCCCAGGACTGTACGCTATACACCCCCATTCTTTTCCAAACAGGTCCTTCTTGCTGTCCCGACCCCAATCCTGGCCTCCTGGGGACCTCTGACCCTTACTGGCTATGCCCGAAACCATGACCCCTCATTCCTGCAGCCTCTTCTGCAACCAGAAGCCCCCAGACCCCAGTGCTGAGGGCAGGGTCACCTGACGGTGTTTACTTGTCACGGGTCTGCTCGTTGGGACCGATGGCAGAGAGCGTGTGGGGATGAAGTTGGAGACGGAGACGGGGATGACAGGAGAACTCCCTGCCCATGGCAGGGAGAGGGGATGCTGGAAGCAGCTCCCCGGGCCTCAGAGTCCCAAGAGCCTTGCAACGGAGTAGCATGGGCAGAGAGTTCTGGAGAAGCAGGTCAGACCCACCGAGTCTCGCCCCAGAACCCGGCAGTGCGACCTTAGGGTCTGCGCAGCCGTGACTGGTTAGGATGAGGTCACACTGGAGCAGTTGACCCTCGGCCCACGCTGGCGTCCCTGCCAGGGGAGAGATTCGGAGACAGAGACAGGGACAGCAGGTGGCGGGAGGAGGGACGGGGCCTAGAGAGGCAGGAAGGACCCCCCAGAGCCCGCGGCAGGAGCACCGCCCTGCAGACAGCTGGTTTCAGACTTCCCGCTCACGAGGACGGTGAGAGCCTGCATGTCTGTGGTCATCTGCTGCAGGAGACCCGGGAGACCGCGGGGATTTAGGACACAGGGGGGTCTTAGGGAAAGGGGCCGGGGGCTGCTCAGGGCTGGAGACAGATGGGGTTCCAGGCGAGGTCACGAGGGGACATGTCCTTGGCTAACCTGGGTGGACCCACAGGAGGCCACACCATGGAGGATGAGCTGGTGGGGAGGCGACCTCCAGACGCCCAGAGAAGGGCGTGCGGTACGCGGATGGATGCGGTGCAGGGGCAGCCGAGGGAGGACAGAGGGCAGGAGGGGCTGCGGAGAGGGCCACCCGGAGGAAGGCCAGCCAGACCCTGCTCACAGGCCCAGAGCCAGCGGGGGCTGGGAGGCGCTGGAAGCCCCCTTCCCTGGGCGCTGGCTGCATCCTGGGGATCTGCGTGCCATTCTCACCCAGGCTGCTCCCACCAGCGCAGGGGCCGCCTGTGACTCCCCAGCCTGAAGGTTTGTTCTCGGGGCTGGAACTTCTAAACCAGCGTCCCAGCATCCCCAGGGCCCGGGGCGGGGGTGGTTTCGGCAGAGCTCGGCCAGCCACGGTGGCGAGGCCGTCTGGGTGCCCGTCACCCCCGTCCCCTCCATCTACACCCCCTCCACCAGGAGGCCCAAGGACGCGGAGTGTGGGGGCAGTCACAGTGCTGTGACCAGACCAGCGGGTGTCCCCCCCACGGCTGGCCTGGGGGCCCCGGGGGCCCAGCAGCCCCGCTGACCTGGGTGAAGTCCCACAGCCGCTGCGCGGGCCGGGCCACGTCCTCGCACTTCTTCAGGGCGGGTGCGCGGGTCCTGCCCTCATCCACCAGACACTTGGAGTCGGGCAGGAAGGCGGTGGAGCCCAGGGGGCCCAGCTGCAGCAGCCCGTCTGTGCTGTACCGCACCAGCTGAGAGAGGGCCGTGGGCGGGTGTCAGGGAACGAGGGCGGGCACCGCCCGGGCCTGCCAGCCCACGCACCAGAGCTTCCTGGGGAGGGCCAGGCCCGGGGGAGCGGCGCACAGAGAGCCACCTGGGGATGCCCTCCAGACCACCCTGCGCCCCTGGCCCCGCTCCTTCCCCCAAGATCCCCCAGCAGGACCGCCTTAGACTCTTTTCCACAACTCTGCTCCCAGCCCAGCTCCTGGAGCCTGGCCTCTCGGCCCAGAGCAGCAGAATCTCACACACGCCCTTAGGGTGCCCCATCTGCCCTCGAACAACCACGAGGTGAACGCTTATTTCCATGTGGAGAGCAACCCCAAGTTCACGCACGCCTTGATCCTACTTCACGTTGTTTGCTCATGACCAGCCCTAGAGAGTTCCTGCCATTCCCAGCTGTGTGGCTTTGGTCAAGTCACGCCACCTCTCTGTGCCCGGGATGCTCATCTGTAAGCAGGCGGTCCTGAGAGCACCTGCCTGGCGGTGAGGATCCAGGGGACACGATATAGAAGTGCTTAAAAGTAGCACAGCCCCATAAACAAGCAGGTGTCACCGTACGTCTCTCCTCTCTGTGCCCCATCCCTCCTTTCCCCTCCTGTCCGAGCATGCGTGCACACACACCGCCCGAATACACTGGCAGCTCCCAGTGCACAAGGCTGGGTTTTCCCCACACAATCCTCCCACCCTGCTCACTCCGGGACAGTGACCTGGACGCCCCTGTGAAGGGTGAGGGTCTACAATCTCCCCTGGATCTTTCTGGGGAGCGTGGGAGCAACACGGACGCGCCGCTGACTTCTGGGGCTGGGCGTACACGGTTGTGGCCCGTCTGGTTCTCCTGGGATGCCTGCCCTCAGAACCGGGCAGCCTGGGGAGAGGCCACGTGGGGAGGGTCCGAGGCCCTCCTGAGCTGGTGGCCAGCACGAGCCCAGACTGCACACGTGTGAGCCACATCTAGAGAGGTCTTTCAGTCCACGTGGTTTGTGGCGTCTCTTCTCGCGCTGCAGGACTGGGGGAAAACCTCAGCCGCCCGGTCACCTCCCGTGGCTGCTCGCTGGGTGTGTTCAGAGAACCCAGCAGGACGCAGCCCCTCACGGGGGGTGCCAGCCAGAGAATCGTCCACAGAGTGTGACAAGCCCAGGAGACTGGATTTCCCCCTGGAGGCCACTAAGGCTCTGTCTCTCAATGGGAGGCCCAGAGGGGGTCCTGGGGCGAGGCTGCGGGAGGTGTGGGGGGGCCACACCCTCTGCTCCAGCATCACAGGCTCAGCCCTCACGCCCACCATGCACCGCTGGGCGGGCCGTGTGGACTCGGCAGCTTCTCAGTGCCCAGGGCTGGCACGGGTCCCTGCGGGTTTCCACTGGATGGGCATCCGTGAGTGAGGCTCAGACCCAGACAGTGCTTGGAGGGGAGCCGAGGGTAATTTGGGGAAAGCACTCTGGGCCTTAATTTAAATGACCCCAACACTCATTAAGAAGAAGTGTTGCCTTTATCAGCAGGGAATTCACTGGGACTAGAGTCCTGCCCCGAGCTCTCTGAAAACGCACCTGCCCCTGCACCATCTGGTTCCACGGGCCTGGGATCTAGACATCGGTATAGACATTTTTAAAGCCCCCATCACTGGGGAGCAGCTCAGCCAGTAAGAACCAGTGCTAACCCTTCTAGGTAACACTTCTAGGTTCCGTCCACATGGTGGCAAACGCTTTCCCACATGATTCACTTTGGTCCACACGACAGCCTTGACAGGTACCATTATCGTGACATCTGATGGATGGGGACTGAGGCAAGCAACGTGACGCGAGCTGCCCAAGGCCTGTTTGGCACCAGAAGCCCTGCTCTTAGTCCACCCGGGGCGGGGGTCTCCCCGAGGGTCTGCACGCCGCCCCTGAGAGCCCACTCACAACCTGCACGCCCCTACCTGGGAGGACATCCCGTGGCAAGGATAGAGGATCGCGCGGTCATCGTCCTCTGCTCCCTGGTCCAGGCAGTAGCCGCTGGCTTTGCTGTTTCTCACCTACAACCAGAAACCGAAGGAGAAACCCCATTGTTGGGGGGTCCCTGAGGCCAGGGCAAGGCCAGCCCGTCCCCACTCAGGGGCAGAGGGGCCTGCTGGGCGGCCAGCGCCTCGGGAAAGTGTCAGCTGCAGGAATGGCTAGGCCAGCCAGGACAGTCCACCCCGGGCACCCCTTCTAGCCTTGCGCTGAGCGCGAGCCCAGGACCATGCGCACGCCTTCCTTCCACGCGGGGACCTGGGTTCCCCTGAACAGCTGGAGCGCCGAGGGGAGGGAGGCCGCCCCCTCCACCAGCACAGACCAGGGTGACAGTGGTCGTGCACGTGGGGGCTGGGCAGACATGCGAGTCTCCGTGCAGCCGATGTGCCCCCGTGTGCGTGTTGTTTGCACTTACACGCATGCACGGGAGCTTCCGAACACGACTACGTTTATGCAAGTGCGTCAGTGCGTCCGTCTCAGGGGTTAGGGTGCACCGGCCCCCTGACAGTTGCTCTGGACGACGGTGTCTGTACGTCTCCGTGTGCACAGGCAGGCACCTCTGGGTTTGTGTGCACGAGTGAGGCTCTGTCAGTCGCTCTGTGCACACGAGCAACACTGTGTGCGCTTGTCCTTATGTGTGTACAGACTCACGTACTCATATGGATCCTCGTGCATGCGTGTGAATATATGTGCACGTTCGTGCGTGCATTTGTGCACACGTGTGTGCACGTGCCTGCATCTACTAGCGTGCGTTTCTGCACGCACGTACGCGGTGAGTCTATGCTCTTCCTCTACTCGGCGCCAGGTACGTGCGAACGTGCCCGCGCACGCTGCCGGCTGAGCCCGTGAGCGCGCACGTGGGTACGGGTGAGGGTGCGGGCTGGGGGCCCTCCCGGCGGAGGCGGTACCTCTCCGTACGTGAGGGTGTCGTTGTAGGTCCTCATCTCCGGGTACACGTTCTCCAGGTACCACTTGAAGCTGCGGCATTTCAGCCGCTGGCGCAGGGCCAGCCGCTCGGACACGTCCCCGAAGTCCACCCCTGGGTTCTGCGAGCGGGGAAGCGAGCTGGCGTTGCTGAGTCCCCACGACCCAGGTCTCTGCCCAAGGTGGGGGAGCTTGGGGACCCGGGCGCAGCCCCACCCCCCAGGGCGTGGCTAGGGGCGGCCTCCTCGGCCTCCTGCCCGCCCCCCCCAGACCCTTGGAGGCCGGGGTAGCTGCTCCGGATGGGAAGGGCCTGCTTCTCCAGCCGGCCTGCTCTGCCCCAGGCTGGACGGACGGCCCCTGACTGTGGGCTGGCTGTCCACACCCCGCACAAAAGACCTGCCCTTGGCCCCCCGCCCCGGGAGGTGACCTCTAAGCCCTTGGAACATCCCGCCTGATTAGAGTGTTGTTTACCTGGGATCTGGGCTGGACAGTCTAGGCTGCAGGGTGATGTCTGGGGGGGCTTAGGGCCGTGGTGGGGTACCTGCTTGACTTCTGCAGGGGCTAGAGACTAAGGTCAGCCCTGTGGGAGGCTGGCATGTGTGCGTGGATGAGCCCCCAGGAGAAACTGAGGCTCGGGTGGGTGTGCCCGGTCGGCAGTGTCACGCGGCATCACCGTGAGGGGTAAGTGCTGTCTGCCCGACTCCTCTGTACCCCTGAGCACAACAGCTTTGCTGAGTTCTGGGTCCTTCTAGCCCAACACCGAACCTGAAGGTGGCCTTGGGGTCCCTGACGCTGCGGCGGGCACCAAGCTCTGTGGGTGTGAGCGGGTTTGAGCAAGCGCCTTCCCCTGGCCAGGGGGCCTGTGGCTCCACCCTCGGGAGCCCCTCTCCCTCATCCGCGTGGTGGGCATGGCCACAGAGAAGCTCCTCCCAGCCTTCACACGAGGATCGGGTGAGTCATGGGCGTGCAGGGCCCCTAGAGGTCCCTGAGAATGAGATGTGGGGGGGCATCTGCCGGGCTCTGGCTTGGAGCTGGTGACCCCTCATGGACGCGGTCTGCAGGCCCACGAGGACAGCGCCCGGGTTCCCTTCCCAGTAGTAACGGGGACGTTTCCGGAATCCGTTCCCTTGGTGGACAATGAGGCTTTACGAGAGACGGTGAGCCCTCCTTCCGTCTCTGATAAACGTGTGTGTGCGTGTTTCCATGGCGTTCCTCATCGTCTGGACACTGCTGTGTGAGGAGCCCACGGGGAAGGAGGGGGCCTTGAGCGGCCCCTGCTCCCTCCTCAGAGGGGTCCTGTGAGCCGGCGGCCCAGCCTGGAGCTCCGGCAGCGTCACCCAAATGCTGGGCACGCCCTGCCAGGGTTTAGGAGGTGCAGAGAGAAATGCACGTAACAGACATGAGTGCTGTTTCTGTAACTTCTGTATGTGTTTGAAGCTCTCTCTGTTGACAGGTGAGCACGTGGACACGGGCACACGCATGTGCACACGGTCTGACAGAATATCGAGCTCTTACTGCGAGCTGACATAAAAATCATTTCCAGGATGGCTGCAGCCGGGGCCTGGAGCCTCGCACCCCCCGTGGCCGGGGAAGCAGCATGTGAGTGAGGGCTGGTTCTGGAGCGGGTGTGTGTGGGGGGCGCCTGGCAGCCTCGACAGCGCCCCACGTAAGGGGCCGCCTCTCTCTGCCCTCATTACTCTTCTAAGTTCCCAAGAAAAGCCAGAATACGGGCTATTTACGGGAAATTAGTTGATCACAAAGTAAACAAAAAACACAAACAGCAACCCCTAACTAGGTTGTGGGTCAGAACTGCATAGACCAAAACCAAAGACACAGGGAGCACCCCAGGTGTCCACGGCGGGTGGAGGGGTAAACCAGCTGCGGCCATCCACACCCTGGAATGTGAGCTGGCCACAGAAAGGAAGAAGCACTGAGGCCCGCTACAACGTGGACGGCCCTTGAGAACATGATGCTCAGCGAAGGAGCCAGACACAAGGGGGAAACACTGCAGGATTCCGTTTATGGGAAGTGTCCAGAACAGGCTGGTGGTTGCTGAGGGCTGGGGGCGGGCGAACGGGAGTTAGCCGCTCGTTGGGCACAGCGACTCTTTTTGGGGTGCTGTCTTTGGAACTAGGTAGTGTCAATGGTTGTACGGCTCTGTGGGTTTGCTCAGCGCCGGGGACGGCACACTTTAGAAAGGCCGAAGTGGTACTTTCTACCATGTGTATTGACCACAAAACCCAAGCAGACCCCACGCATGTCCTGTGGGCTGGCGGGCAGTGAGCTGGGGCTGCCCTGTGCCCCAAACTGACCGCGTGGTGGGCGCGCTGCCTTGCCAACACATTTCTGGGTGCATTTCTAGGTGGGTGGGGTCAGCACAATGCGCAGCGAGTGGGGAAGAGCCGACCCTCACTTCCAGCCAACCGCAGCGCCTTTGGTGGATGGGAAAACATACACCAAAAAGCGTGGGGCACCTAACTGGCTGGGCCCGCTTTCGGGGAGTCCTGTCCCAGACCAGCCCCACTCGGGACAGGGGCAGGGGTGGCCTCAGGCTGCCCCGGGGTGCACCTGCGCCCTGGCCAGGCTCGGCCCCGCCCCCCCGCCTCGGCCCCGCCCCCCGCCTCGGCCCTGCCCCCAGGTTCGGCCCCACTCTCCTCCCCCCCCCCCCCAACCCCCGCCTAGGCTCCGCCCCACCCCAGCACCGCCCTCTCCCCGTCCCCTGTCTCCGCCCGTCCTCTCCCGGGCTCACCCGGCCCCCTCCCTGTCTCGGCCCCGCCCTCTCCCGTCTCGGCCCCGCCCCCGTCTCGGCCCCGCCCCTTCCCCTGCTGTTCCCCACTTACGGTCATGGGGATGTTCCAGGCCATGTACACGTGGGACTTGAAGCTGTCCATCCACACCTCGGCTGCCCGCAGGGCGTTGCGCTTGGCATAATAGTCGATGTCATTGTTGTAGGGCTTCTTGGTGCGCTCGATGTGGGCCACGCGGGAGCAGGGCAGCACCTCCATGCTGCCGCCACACTGCCACACCTGGGGGGGGACACCGAGGCTGCTGGGTGGCCCGCGCCCCTGCTCACAGGCCCCAGGACACAGCTTCCAGAGGGCGCCGGCCTGGGGCTTGTTCCAGGGAAGATGGCCCAACAGGAGCTGTGGCCTCGGGTTACGTGCCCCTTTGGGTTTCTTGCCAAATTTCATCCCCCACCCCATCCCAGGGCCTGCTCAGTGCAGGGGGCCTGGCCCCGGCGGCTTACACACCAGCAGCTGCCCCCCAGCGGGGGAACAGACCTGCAATCTAATTTGAAAAGAGCACACCATCCACGCCACACACCTCCAATCCAGCACTTACCACACAAACCCTGCTTCGAGCACCCCAAACACATTATCTCGGGCTAAAGAAAGCGTCTTACAGCTGCTTCCTCAAAAATCCCTGAAGACCCTCGCCCACGATCCCCTTTGACGCCTGCCCTGGTCTGTCTTTTCTCAGTGCACAGCCTGACCATCCTGACACCTTTCTGGGGCTGCCGTTCCTCACTACAGAGCCTCGTCCTCCTTCGGGGAAGATGACAGCAGATCTCTGCCTCCTCCCTTGCCCGACTTCGCCTTCAGGAAGCAGAGGAAGGAGGGGGAATCTCACAGCTGAGGATCGGGGGCCCCTCCGGACACCACCCACAGCCGGAACAAGTCACGTCTGGGCAGGTCGGACGTCCTGTGTTGGGGGCGGGGGGAGAGGCTGTGGGTTCCTCACGGTATTCCCAGAACGCTGCGGCCACCGGCTCCCCCTGCCGGGCTCCCAGCCCGCCCTAGACCACCCCTCTGCAGACGGTGCACAGAGCCCAGGGGCAGCTCCTTCACCATGATGGTGCAGACCCTGCCCCGGGACGAGGGGCGCGGGCTGAAGTTTGCTTCTCTGTGCTGAGCGCCGAGTGGCCTACCCCGTGTCCTGCTTCCAGAGCCTGGCGCCGGGAGGACTCGGGAGGGGGCTTCTGTGCAGCTGGCCGGGGGGGGCGGATGTGGGGAGGAGACTTCCACCACTTCTGTTCACAAGCCTCCGGCCGCACTGCCAGGAGGCTGGGAACGCAGGTGCACACGTGGTGAGCCAGGAATCTTCCAGAAGGCAAACACGGAGCACAAGAGTGGGAGGCCTGCAGCCTCGCAGGGACAGCACTGTGCTTCCCGCACACCTCCTGCGGCCGCCACCAGCACCGCGGGTCTCTGGAGGGGCCGCCACGCCTCAGCTGCTGTCCCTGCCTGCCGGCCCTGTGCTCCCAGGGCTCCCCACCCTCACTGCCCTCTCTCCCTCTGCCCTCCCCACGCCCCCAGGGCCTGTGCACCTGCTCTTCCCTCCGGGGGAACGCCCTGCCCTGATCTCTGCGCCAGGCCGCCCACAAGCTTTTGCTCAGATGCCACCCCTTCGTGGAGCCCTCCTCACCCTCCCTTCTGAAGCTGCTGCCCCTTGGGCCTCCTCGCTGTGCTGGTCTGTGCGTCCCACTAACGTGTGAGCTCCAGGACCACCGCCTGGCCCGCCGCACTCAGAACACAGCCCGCACATGCCGGCGCTCAGGAAACGGTTGTTCGATGAATGAATGGATTCCCTCTTAGGAATTTGTTAGCAGCTGCTAGCCCCGCGCTGCCCCACAGGACTTCCCACAGGACCTGGGCGGCCAAAATGGTGGCCGCTGCGCCCTTGGAATGTGGCTGGCATGGCCGAGGAGCCGGCGTCTTTATTAGATGTTAACAGATTTGAAACTGATTTACGGAGCCACGTGCGGCTCGTGTAGCCACGGGACGGGATGGCTGGAGAGGTCCCACCAGATCTGGCTCAGTGGCTTCAAGCTTTAGTCACGTGAGGCCAGCTCGTGGCTTTGTGGGGGAGTTCAGGACCCCTTCAGATCCCCACCCCTTTCTGGGTTAAACTGGCTGTGGAGGGAGGGAAGGGTGCATGGCAGGGCGCCGTGTGGCCCCGAGCCAGGACAGAGTGCGCAGGAAGTGAGCAGGCGAGCCTGGCCCAGGGGTTCTGGGCATCACCACACGGGTAACTTCTGTGTGGGGCAGGAATGAGGCACGTGGAGGTGATGGCGCCACGGCTCCAGAGCCTGGCTCAAGTCGCATCACAGACCCCATGTTCCCGCCCCCCCGGCTAGAGGTGGCCATGCCAGACCATTCTGCTCAGTGAGATGAAAGCAGACGTCTCAGCGTGGGGCTTTCAGGAAAGCTACGATTATGGACATGAGGTCCGGAGGGGTGGCAGCCATCTTGTGGCCACGAGGCAACACGAGGTCTGTACCCCAAGGACCGCCGATGGAAAGTTAGCACCTATCAGCCGTGTGCTTTGTGAGAGGCCCGGATCCCCATCCGGTCCAGCCTCCCTTAGTGGGTTTTCCATCACGGCGTTCCGAACGGAGGAAGCTGGACTGGAAAGTGGTGCTGGGACCTGCAGTGGTGGTTAACTGCGTTCTCGTTACCGAGGCACCGAGCGGTCACGAGATGGGCCCAAGGTCACACTGCGGCTTCATGGGGGGAGGGGCAGGGAGCCAGAACTATTGTGGGACCCCCAAAGCTGCCTCTTCACCCAGAGTGGGGGAGCAGAGTCGCAGGGCCTGAATGGGCCATCACACCCACCCCACGCCTCCACCACTAATCATCTCAATCAGCTTGGCTAATTGGCACCCAAACAGAAACAGCAAACACGAAGGGGAGGACCAGGTGTCAGTCTGCAGGCAGCTGCTGAGGGAGGGAGCTCGGGGGTGCGGGACACCCTGAGCCCCCCCAGAGCAGAGCTCCTCGGACGTCGGAGCCGGGGTCTGAAGGTGGGTTCCAGAGCCATCCTCTGCCCTTGCAGGCGAGACCTACTGCTTAAAAACCCGGGAACTGTGACGGGTCAGCCCAGGTGCTAGGGAGCGGCTTCTCCAGGTCAGACTGCACTCGCGGCCTCCGCAGGGCAGTGTGAGCCCGCGGGGCTGGGACCGAGCACCGCAGGGGCCTGGCCAGCACATCGGCGCACACACAACACCCGAAGAAGGTGCCCTGCCTCTCGCTTGCTTCTCCGTTCTCTCCGCGCCCCTGCACAACCAAAATGGCACTTCGGTGGAGTGCCCGCTGTTCAAAGGCCAGCGCTTCCTGTGCCGGCGCGGGAGAGGGAGAACGGGCACCACGGCGTGGCTCCGCCCTCGTATGCAGGGCGCCCGGAGGATGTGCCCTCCATCATCCTTACGGAGTCGCTTTCTGGACTCTGACTTCATTTAATGTGTAGCTCGGCCGCCCCGCAGCCAGGAGCGGGCACCCGCCCCTCAGCGGCCCTGTCCGTCCTCACCCGCCCTGAGCTGACTCAAGAAGGGGCACCTCGGCCAAGCGCACAGAGTGGGGCCTCCAGAGAGCTGTCAAGGAGGCTGGGACAGGAGCCCCTAAATGCTGCTGGTCATCAGAATGGGAGGAATTTAGAATCCTGTGGTCCAGGCCTCACCCCCGATGGATTACATCACGCATACCCCCATCACACATGCACACCCGCACTCACACGCACACGCACCCCTCCCGGTCTTTCTTGTGTCTGTCTCAGCCCTCCCGCCCTGGAGAGCGGACACTCGGGAGCCCAGGGCCCTGCATCCGGCCTCCTGGAACAGAGGCAGCTCCATGTATCAGCCGGGGAGGCCCGAGTTAGGAGGCCGGGGCCTCCTCAGAGACCCGTGACTCTCAAGGCCTTCCGAGTTGGCCCCGCGCAGCATCGCTGTGGTCTCAGCAGGGGACGGAGGGGTAGGGGTCCAGACGCCCGCTCCCCTGACTCACAGTTGACCCCGCAGGCCTCACCACCTCTGGGAAGACCCGGTTAGAAACACTGGTCGCAGACAACCAGCTCTGGCCGAACTGAGCTCCTGAGCGTTCTGCGGGAGGGGGGTCCACGGGAGGACCGGTCAGTGTTGAAGCTGGAGAGGGGCAGAGGGTGCTACAGCTCCTGGATACTCAGAGCAGCCTGGGCCTGCGAGCGGCGCGGACGGTCAGACCCCGACCCTCCTCCACAGATCCCGCATTGTGACCTTACAGAGAGCAGTGGGGGGGGGGGGGATTGCATGGGCCAAGCCCCCATTCACTTCCCAGGCCCCCTCGGCTTGGGCCACAATACCAGGCCAGCCCAGCAGCCCTGGAAAAGCAGGGACAAGCTGGGCCGTGGGTCCGGGCCGGGGACACCTGTCCTAAGGATTATTCAGGAGGGAAGGCTGCCCCAGTGGGGGTGTGGAGAAGAGGGGGTGGATTCTGGAGCGCTCAGCCGCAGGCGGCCGTGACGCCACACCAGGCTCGTTCGGAGGGGCCGGTCCTAGGTTCCTGCACTGCAGGGACAGGCCAGGCGGGTGGGGGGACCACACTGTGTCTGTGGTTGCAGGGTCTGCAGAGCTCAGGGCTCAGGAGGGAAGACGGGAGCTGGGCCTGGACACTAACCACGTCTTCTAATATCTGTATCTGATGCTGACATCTGGGGCCTCGCTGACCCTGGAGGGGCGGCCCCTCCCAGGACTAGCAACCCGCCCAAGGGGCTCCTTCTGTGTGTAAACCACCCAGCCCCCTCCACCCCTGCCTCCGACCCTGAGCAACCCTGCTGGCTCCCCGAATGTCCTGCGTGGCCTGGTGTGCCCCTCCTCTGGGTCCCCGGATGCCCCGCGCAGCCTGGTGTGCCCCTCCTCTGGCCTCCAAGGAACAAGCTCGGTGGTGGCCGAGCCCTGACCTGCAGGCCCCACCACACCGGAATAACAGCAGGGCTGACAGCAGCCTGGGCACCCGACCCGACCCGCAGGGCCTTGGGCCCCATTCTCTTTGTGACCACTTCACAGAGGCGCCCCTACTATTATCCTACAGCTGTGGTGGAGGGAGCTCCTGGCCTGGGCAAAATCAGAGTGTGCTCTTTGAGGGTGAGGAAGTCGTCAGCCAGGAGCCGTCCACTGGTGTGAACGAGCTCGTCTGCATCCTCCTTACGCACTCTGGCCCAGCCAACGGAAATCGCACTTGGGAGGAAATGCTGCACAAAGGCCTGGGATTTGCAGGCCGAGGGGGCGTGGGCCTGGTGCCTTCCCAGCCACTGTGGCAGAACAGAAGTAGTTAGGGTTCACCCGCGACCTGCCCAGGATCCTCCCATCTTTCTCCCAGGATTTGCAGGTGACACAGCAGGGGCTTTCTGGGACAAAAATAATTCCTTGCCCGGGGATGCATCGTGGTATGTGCAGATGCCTTCAGCGTCCGAATTCAGGCTGGGTGGAGTGCATCTCCATGTGCCCTGATGAGTTCAGGTAGGAAAGGTTTTCTGAGCACGGCGCTCAGCTCCTGGTGACGCTGTTTTGTCAGTAGCCGCCTTGACTGAGAGTACGCCATAAGCCCTCCTAAGGACACGTCCTTCCCCACATCCTTCCCCCATCCATTCGTTCACCCATCCATTTACCATCCTCCCATCGACCCACCTATCCATCCATCTACCCATCCATCCACCTGTCCGTCCATCCACCCACCCATCCTCCCATCCATCTGCCCATTGTCCATCCATCCATCCATCCACCCACCCATCTGTCCCTCCATCCATCCATTCATCCACCCACCCATCCATCCATCTGCATAGTCCAAACAGCCAGCCTGACTATCCAGGCGTGGTGCAGAGCTGTACTAGGAAGATGAGGCTGTCAAGCGGAGAGGTGAATAAGCTCAGCCCCCTGGCCCAAGCCTCCAGACCAAAGGCTGGAAGCTGGCAGGGACCAGGCATCCAGCCCCACAGGACATCTCACCTGGTGCAAACCCACCAGGTGCCCAGCCACCATCTTCCTTTTAGCAGTGCAAATCTCCCCCTCCAACAAACAACCACAGCTTCATATTCACTCAGGAGAAAACTGTGCGTATGACTTTTACAGACTTTGCATCTGAACCTAATTTAAAAGATTTACAGTCTGCTCGATGCCCCTCCGGCCTGGGCCCGGAGCAGCCGCGGGCTGATGTCTCCCCCTTGTCACCTGGACCCCTCGCTCTGCAGGAGCGATCCAGCTCCAGGGTCAGAATGGACTGGGTTTAGCTTTGGAAAGGCAAGTCCCATGTCCTGGGGCTCAGCTGGGCTCAATTCATACATTTTTGACAAGAAAACGTCTCTCTGGGATGCTCTGTGTACACACACATATGCGCTAGAATGGCTGCTTCCGTGGTCTGTTCCCGGGGCCAGACCCCAGAAACTTCCGAGCTGGGCTTTCATTCCAAGCTCCTGCCATTTGTTTCCCTGAACGTGTTGAACGCCCCAAACAAACAGAAAGAAAGAAATGGTTTCCTTGCTTCTAAACGAGTGGATCTCAAAGTGTGACCCCCGGACCAGCAGCAGCCTTACCTGGAGCACTTCGGTCGGCCGCTCGAGACCTGCTGAACCAGGAACTCTGGGTGGGCTCGGGCCGGCGGTCCGTAGTTCGACAAGGCCTCCTGGGGATTCTGATGTTCGCGGGGTGTGGGGGCAGCTGTGCTAAGTGCCTCTCTCCCCTTCGTCCACCCTCTGAGCACCGTGGGCGCTGGGCACGATCCTCTTGGACACTGCTTGAGGGTGGGGCTGCATGTTCTTGCATGGTCTGTCCTCAAGCAGGGGTGAGGCTGCGCCTCCTGGGTCACGCCCCCCCCCCAGATCCAAGCCCCCTGTAGCTGGATGAAGTGACAAAGAAGGTATCTAGTCAATACCAGGGATGTGGAGATCTTCCCTGTCTCCCCCGAACACACAGAAACGGAAAGCACATTATTTAAAAGTTAAAAGCATGTATGGTCCCCCGCCACTCGGAAGGAGTGGGGACGCGCTGGTGTGCGTGGGGATGGAGCTCAGGGGTGCGGGCCCCTGAGCCTCACGGACGGCTGGGGACTGAGTGCGGGGCCCCCGCGTGAGGCCTGGGGCTGGGCTGGGCGCCCCGACCACGAACAGGGTGCAGCCAGACACGTGAGACAGGAGGAAGCAGAGATGCACGGCACCTGGAACCAGGCGACTCGTGTGACAGCCGGGGGGTCTCGGGGTGAAAGCTAAGCCACTCGGTTTCGAGCCAGGGTCTGGGGGGCCGGCACACAGTAATCTAAGACTTCCAGCCAAGGACAGGTAAGCGTGAAGACAGGATTCCCGTAGAGATGAGATCTCAAACAGATGTACCGAAGACATGGGGAAAACCCAACCCCAGACGAGTCAGCCACCAACCCAAGACGGGGTTTGGGAAGGAGAGGGAAAAGGCAGAGAGGGACGTGCGCAGACCGTGAGGCCTTCCAGCGAGGAGGGAAGGAGCGAGAACCGCTCATCGAGAAAGACGAGAGCGTGAATCAAAGCACGAAGATCTAAGAGCAGCCACAGATGAAAAATACGAACAGAACATGCCGTAAATATGAAAAATGCACTTGTTAGGACTAAGAACCAAAGCTAAGGAAGGCTTGGGCAGCCGTCTGGACATGGCTGAGGAGAGCACTCATTCACTGGGACGTGGGACGGAGGAGATCACCCAGAGTGTGGGGCCGAACGGGGCCAGGACGGGGTGCGGAGGCCTGGGGGCGGGGACGTCCCACCAGCTATGCGGCTGGACGCCCAGGCCGTGAGGCCACATGCCAAGAACCCGGCGTTCTCTGCATTTGTGAAAAGACATCAGCCTCGGTCGACACCGTCTACCAGCACCCGCGGAGAAGACAGGAAGAGGGATGCACCGATGCGAGGGGGTTGGGGGCCCGGACGGTCCCCCCTGCGGCCACTGCTGGTGGCGTGCTGACCGCCGGCCCGCTCAAGGGACACACAGATGGAACAGGAGTTGCTCGAATGTTTCCAGAGTCCGCGTGAAAGGGGAAACACAAGACAGCAGCTAAGAAAACCCTACGGTGACGTAGGGAAGGACGCGCTTGCCAGCACCACCCGTCCTGTGACACGGGAGCGAGAGGACAGGTGCGCGCGCCCCCCGCGGCACTCAGGTCATGAGCAGGTGCCCCTTCCCGTCAGCGGGGAAGGATGGGGTATCTGATGAGTGGAGTGAGAAGCCTGGGTCTGCTATTTTCAGACAACAGAAGGAAAGATCACAACCTTCCTTGGATAAAACATCTGTCCCGCACGGACTCAAGCCTTTATCGAGGAAAAGGAACTGCAGGTACCAGAAGGAGCTACGGTCGAGCAGCTGCTCAGACGGGCCTCTCTGAGCGTGACGGCAAAGACACTGAGGACCGGGGCACGCGAGCTGACACGGGAAGCCTCTGTGACAGGCCAGCAGTGTAAGTGACGGACAGGATGGCACCTGCATCACACCCCACAGGGCCAGTGTCCCTAAAATCAACCGGAAAACAAGGAACGCCATCAGAAAAAACCGGTAAAGGAAGAAACATACGGTTAACACACGTACAAAAAACGTCCATGCTCATTAGCAAGTGAAAAAACGTAAACTAAGCCAACAAAGACGCTTCCTTTGTGTCTGCCGCATTTGCAAAAAAAGTAAAAACATTTATTTAATTAGATCTGTGTGCTATTTAGGCCTGGAAGACTGTCTCCCTCATGCACCACTGGTGAGAATACGCACAGAGACAGACACAGACACACGGACACACAGAGAGACACACAGACATTCAAACAGACACACACACACACAGACACACGGACACACAGACACACAGACACAGACACACGGACACAAGATACACAGACACATGGACAGACACACAGACACAGACACACGGACACAAGATACACAGACACATGGACAGACACACAGACACAGACACACAGACACACGGACACACAGACAGACACAGACACATGGACACAAGAATACACAGACACATGGACAGACAGACACACAGACACAGACACACAGACACACGGACATTCAAACACACAGACACACACACAGACCCATGGACACATGGACACACGGACACATGGACACACAGATACACAGACACACACGCAGACACATGGACACACACTCACAGAGACAGACACACAGACACATGGACACACAGACATACAAACACACAGACACAGACACATGCAGACAGACACACAGACACATGGACACAACACACGGACACACACTGAGACAGACACACAGACACACGGATGGACACACGGACACACACATACAGAGACAGACACACGGACAGATGGACACATGGACACATGGACACAGACACATGGACAGGCACATGGACACACATACAAACACACACAGACACAGACACATGTAGAGACACACGGACACACACAGACAACACACAGACACTCTCACAGAGACAGACACACAGACACACAGACACATACAGACAGACACACGGACAGATGGACACAGACACACAGAGAGACAGAAACACAGGCACATAGACACATGGACACACACACACACAAACATATAAACACACACACAGACACATGTAGACAGACACACAGACACACAGACACACGGATACACAGACACACTCACAGAGACAGACACACGGACACACAGGGCAGGGGGGACAGAAGGGGGATTCGGCGAGAGCTCTCAAGCGCCATGAAAACGCGCGTTCCATCTGGCAGCGATCCGGTCTGCAGACGTCCACCCTGGGGACGCGGCTGAGCCGCGAAGCAGACGCGGACACAGGGCCCTGACTTGTGCGTGGCACGACGTAGCAGAGCCCTTGGACAGTCTGGAGCGAGTGTGTGAAACCCAGGCACCCGGGCGGCGTGAGCCCGGCGCTGTCCCCAGCCTGCAGCCACGACGACACCGGCAACGGGGACTCGCGCCACAGGACAAAGGCCGTGCACGGGGCACAGCCCTCAGGGAACGTCTGCCTCCACGGCTCATGGCGAGGCACGCGGACACATCCTGCGTGTGCACGTGCATCCACGGACAGCGCTCCCGCGTGTGCACGAGCATCCGCAGACATTGCTCACCCCGTGTGCACGAGCATCCGCGGGCAGCGCTCACCCGTGTGCATGCGCATCTGCGGATAGCGCTCCCCCGTGTGCGCGCGCATCCGCAAATAGGACTCCCGTGTGTGCACGAGCATCCACGGACAGCGCTCCCCCGTGTGCATGTGTATCCGCGGGCAGCGCTCCCCCATGTGCACGCGTATCCGCAGACGGTGCTCCCCCGTGTGCACGCGTATCCGCGGACGGCGCTCCCCCGTGTGCACGCGTATCCGTGGACAGCACTCCCCTGTGTGCAAAATGTCTCTGAAAGGACGCGCATCTGGGCGCCGACAGATAATTACCGTAACTTTCATTCCGTTCTGGTTTGCTTATCTCAGTGTTTTTCTAATAAAAGTCGGTTTTCTGAAGGAAAGAGAAACGGTATTCAGAAATGCCTGCACAAACACTACCGGGCACTTAGTGCGTGTCTGTCGTGTTTCAGGCACTAGGAGCTTCCACCTCACCAAATCCCCGCCACCCCTGGCATGCAGTCCTACCACACCCCGCCCCCCGTGACCGATGGAGAAACTGAGGCTCAGACAGAGGCCCAGCCAGCTAGCCGGCAGAGGGGTCTTCTGAAGGGCTTTTCCACAAAGACGTTCAAGTGGAAGGAGGCACTGCCCCGCCCGGAGGCCTCTGCTCGGGGGACCTGGCAGGCAGGTGAGTGGACCGTGCCCTGTGGGCTGCAGGGAGTGGGGCTGCACCCTCACCGTGTCAGGCAGGCCCACCACTTGCAACTAGAACAAGCCCTTCCTGAAAGCAGCTAGAGCAGGACTTCACCGTCGGCTCCCCATGCTGCCCGGTGCCCGCTGCTCACGGAGGAGGGTCTAGGACCGGCCCGAGGCACACCCTGCACCCCTCTGACGTCCGGCGGCAGCGTGGGGCGCAGGGTGGCGTGGAGTGTGGAGCAGCGTGGGCACACCTCCCCTGAGCCCTCCTGGAGTGACCGCACCACCCCTCTGCTCTGGCGAAACAGGAGTGCATCGAACTCCCCTCTGGGACGACGAGGAAAAACCCACCACCCGGCCCCCAGGTGTCTGACACCAATGCACCCCCCCAAAGAGCCGGGTCTGAAGGCACGGTGACTGCCGCCCGCGCCGTGAGGGTTTTCCTGAAACACCACGGAGAAGCGGCGAGGCTGAAAGTCTCAAAACAGAGAAGCAAACGATGTCCGGCCTGTGTTCTGCAGATGGCTCTCCCAGCCGAGACACGTGCCGCTTGGTTTTGTCTTGACCTTTATTAACCTAACGGAGGCGATGGATTCATTTCCCCCTAATGGCCCCTCGGACTCTCTCATTAGGGGAGGAACCGTTGGCATTTCTACAATCACAGAAGTGGAACGTGGCCCCAGGACCACAGATTTACTCCTCTAAGGGGGCCGTGCTGCGTGGCCACCTGTGCTAAGGACGGATCAGAAACAGCGTGGCTGCAAGGCTTATCTGTGTGGGAAGGTGGGAGAAAGACCACGGGGCCACGGGACCGCTCGTGGTCTCTGCCATGGGGGCCACACGCCTGCCAGGCACACTCCCGCCTCAGGGCCTTTGCACGTGCCGCCCCTCGGCGGGGAATGCCTTTCCCTGCGGCCGCACGGCTTCACACCTGCTCCGACGTGGTGTTCCTGCCCCGACTGTCCCATCTAAAACCACAATCCCCATCCCTTCCCTGCCCGTGGTCTTCTACAGCTGCCAGAGACAGCGTGCCACACACCAGATGCATGTACCCGAGGTGAGCAGACACCCTGCTGAATCCCCAGCACCTAGGACAGCGTGGGAGACACCAGTAAGAAATTCAACAGGGATAGCTCGCTCTCTCTGGACGTGTTCCCCCCCCCCCCCCCAGGCCCAGCTGTCTAGCAGGTCACAGAGAGGCCCTCTCCCTTCCAGGTGGTTCCTGTATTCATTCTACAAACGCACGCAACACTGACTTACAGGGTCGCCCACGGCAGCGGACGAGGCAGCGTGGCCCCGGCCTTCACAGACTTAGTCCTATGCCAGCAGGGTGGGGAGGGGGAGGCGCCAGCGAGGGGCCACGGACAGAGCTGCAGGTGGGAGGAACCCGCCGTGGGGCTGAGAGCAGGGGCTGGAAGCAGCAGGGCTGGAAGGGGTCCCGCCAGAGAGGGGCCAGCTGGGCCTGACCACGGAAGGGGAGGCCACCAGGTGACAGTGCACGGAGGTGGGCGGGGCATTGGGCGGGGCGGGGCTGCGGGTCCCGCGGATCCCGGAAGGAGTTTGGGCTTCGTTCTCAGGGCAGGGGGAGCCCTGGGGCTCTCTGGGCTTCTGCATGGAGTGGATAAGGGGGACGGGGCGAGGCCGGGTGGGAGGAGGGCCACAGAGGGGCCGCCACAGACCGCCCCCAGCCATCAGCGTCTCCACGGAACAGTGGCAGGTGTCTGCTCTGGGGACAGATGGAGCACGCCTGGTCACCCTGCCCTCACCCCTCTGCGCCCGTCTCCGGCCCCCGGCGGGTGGGTTTGTGGGGAGACCCTGCTCTAACTTGCGGGCGGGGCGGGGCCCCAGGCGGCTGGTGGGCATAGGTGAGCTGCCCCCAGAGTCCCGGCTGTGGAGGCACCAGGGCGGGCCTGCCCGCACCGCATTGGGAGTGGGGGCGCGGCCGCGTCGCTGGTCCTCCCCGCTGGCTCGCCAGGGCCCGTTAGCCCCAACCCTCTCTTTCCCGTCCCCGCCCCACATTTCCCCTTCTCCCTCTGTATTTATAATCTACGTCACCTTGTGGGGCTGTTCCTGTTTCCCGGCGAGCTACCTTGAACCCGGCAGCAACAGAAGTAGAAAGGAATATGTATGAACACACACGTCTACGCGGTTTAGATGCGTAAAGAATACATAACACACGTGAAGCGATGCCGTGTGAGCACGTCCACCGCTAGCGTCTACACTGGCGTCTGCTCGCACGTCTACACCGTATTCATATCCGTATCCACACCGCGTCGCCTCCCTCCGCAAACCACCCCCGAGCCCCCACCGCCCCCAGCATCAGCCCCAGAGCCCTCCCCTCACCAGGCAGGACCCTGCACAGCCCTGTGCCCAGACCCCACTGTGCAAAGTGGAGACAGAGGTGGGGACGTTCGGGTCCCACCCGTGGTCGCAGCACCGGGGACTGAGCACAGCCAGGCACCGGGGTCTCCTTTTGCTAACGCCCCTCTTCAAACACCCCAGAGGGCTCCTGTCTACGCTAACGCCCACCTCCGATGCCGCATCGGCCCCCCAGGTAAGACCCGACCCCGTCCTTCCTCCACTGTCTGAGCACCGAAACCATCAGTGGCTGCTGGCTGTCCACGGGGACGCCTCACCTGTGGGGCTGGGCGAGCTCTGCCACCTTCTGTCACCCCGTGACCTTGCGTTTACCAGGCATCAACCCCACTTCTGGACTCCACCATGCAGGGCGCCCCCTCCCTGTGGTCACTCGCCACGTGTGGCCTCTGCTGGGCGCCCCCTTCCCAGCAGGGCATCCCCGTGCCACGGCCCCCCGACACGCAACACTCCGCCCATCCTCCGGGAGAGCCCCCCTCGTGGGACTCAGCTCCTTTCCCTTTCTCTGACCTGCCAGATTCTCAGGGACGGCGCCTCCGCCCTCCTGCCAAGTTCTGCCCAGCTAGGTCAGGCTCCCAGGGGAGTCGCTGTCCGTGCAGGACCCGGTTCCTGGCGGGGACCCCCAGTCTTGGGAGAACCACATCGCACCGCTGTGGGGGGCTCAGCCTGCTCCTCCTGCTTCCTCTGGGGATGGGGTTGTCCGCCTCCCCGGCCCCCGTGCGTCCACACGCCTGGATCTCTCTGCCCCGTTTCTCCCTCCCTGTCCTGTCCCCCAGGCCAGCTTCTGCCCGACCCTGCAGGCCCCCCTGAAGCCACGGCACAGCCCCTGCCTGGCCTCCTCCCACCGCAGGCTGACATTCCCTGCCTGTCCCACTGGGCTGGCCCAACCCCCCTCTGCCCGCCGGGGAGGATCCTGGAGGGGCCTCTGCTCTGAGCCCGGGGGTCGTCAGGGCCACGCGCAGACCCTCCTGCCCTCGGCCCAGCCAGGCTTGCTTTGGAAGGAGACAGGGGAGCAGAGAGTATTCAGGGCTTCCCGCTGCCCCTGCATGGATGCCTTGCTGTGGACACATCCTCCCCAGCGCTGTCCTCTGCTGTCCTCACCGGGTTCCCACTCCCCCCCACCCAGCCCGAGGGTCAGGGGATAGCAGCCCGGCTCCCCAGCCCCCTCGGAGTCTGCAGCGTGGGCTGACGGCTCCTAGGACCCCCGTGTGCGCGCACAGACCCGCAGCGGCCTCCCTGGGGGACAGGGGGGGTCAGGCCCGGAGCACGGCACACACAGAGCTCACTTGTCACAGGAGGATCGGGAACCGTTAGTGAAGGATTCGTATTTAATGATCAACACAGTCGAGAAAAGTCAGCATCCTGAAGAATCTGCCAGAATAACTTCCTGATTCCATTTTCAACACGTATGACTGAAGGTTGACTCTAAATTTTCTATTTAAAATTAGACCGTGTCAGAGAATTAAATAGAATTGCCAGCAACTCTGAAATGCTTCAGAGAACCTGAGGTTTGGTAGAAGCTCAATGTATCGGATGCACTAGAACCTTCTAAGCACTTGGTGGGGGGGGGGATTTCTGCTGTGATATCAGACATTCAAAGTGCTTAAGCAGGAGAGTAAACACATAATATTTGTGTCATTTTAAAAGGTTCAAGGGAATTTAATTAACTCAAGGCAGAAATGGAACTGATTGTTGTTTAATGGCATTTAATCTGTTCAACCCGAGTTAATCAAACATTAATCAGAGAAGAAGGGAAGGTGAATGTTCTTACTGGATTAGATTTATAACCATAATAATCGGAGCCCCTAGGTTTAACTTAAAAGCTTGAAGCAAATAGATTTAGAAACGTGTAACTTCAACAAACTGTGTGGCAACTTTTCAAGACCAGCCTTAAATAATCTCTGTGAAGAAAGGCTCCAGAGCAAAAGCAAGCAAACCCCCCCAGAACCCAACCCCAACCGGAGCGCAGCTGGGCTGCACCACTGAGCCTACTGAGCCCCAGCCAGGCACCCCGGCTCTGCTCCTGGGTGTTGGCGGGGTGCACGGGGCTGGTTCCCAGAGCAGGTGGCCTGGGCCAGCAGCATCCACAGCCCCTGAGAATGTGCTGGAAACGCAGACGCCTAGGCCCTGCCCCCCCCCCCCAAGTGTAAGTCTCTGGGGTGGAGCCCAGCGGTCTGCATTTTAAGGAAACCCCTAGAGGATGGAGGTGCAGCCCGAGTCTGAGAACCCAGGCCTGGGCACCTGCCCCTGCCCGCTTATGGCCAACCCACTGCCTGGAGTCACGGAGTTGCAGACCCGTGAGGGCCTCCTGTCCCGCTGGGCCCATAAGAGAGGACCCCGTTCCCAAGCCACGTGAGCAGAACCCGCCACAGTTTGGACCCGTGACCGAGTCAGGCCAGAACCGCTGGAGGAAGGCGTCCGCGCCCTCGGGCAGAGCGCTTCAGTTCCCGCGGGAGCTGCTCTCAGGACAGCGGGCGGGCAGGCGGGCAGGCGGGCAGGGATGTGGTTGGAGCGTGAATGCTGTGGGAGGCAGGGGCGTGGGGGCCGGGTCACAACGATGCACCTGAGCAGAGGGCCCAGCCCGTTCCCTGGAAGCCACGCTGGTTTTCAGGAGTGGCGGCCTTGGCACTGCAGGCCCCCTGGCCGTGGAAAGCCCGCACCCAGCCCCGCCAGGAACACCAGTCCTCGAATGCGCCGTCCGCTCCGAATCAAAACCCAATTTCGTTTTTTTTCAAACCAAAATGCAGCACTGAATCATTTTTTCTCGAAGCCATTCCTGCAGAGGAGAGTCAGTCCATGCCGACCCGGCGGTGGGGTGCGGCCCCAGCCTCTGCAAGCCCCGGGCTCCAGGTGACGGCCGGGACTTTGCAGGCTGCCGCGTCTCCATCACCACGGGGACCTCTCCACCTGCCAGCTGCTCAGGACAAGTACTAGCAAGGCGGCTCTGACCTCCCTGAGCCCCCATCCCATCCCCAGCAAACCCTGGGGGCGCTTCCTCAAAAATGCACCCAGACCACGCAGGATCTCACCACCTCCTCCCTGGTCCACACCACCTCATCTCCCTGCATCGTTCCAGAAGCCCTGGCCTCCCTGCTTCTGCCCTCATTCCCTCCACCCCGAATCCCAGGGGCCAGAGGGATCTCGGAAACACAGAAGCAGGCCTCTGCTCAGAGTCTCCGATGGCCCCGGCTCCCTCAGAGCAGAAGCCGGACTTTCTCCTCCTCCCCCTCCCCACTGAGCTCCTGCTGCACACATGTCTTTGCTGCTGGGGCACATCAGGCATGATCCTGCCCCAGGGCCTTTGCACCTGCCATTCCCTCTGCCTGGAACACGCTTCCTTTCCCCTGATCATCCACAGCTACCTCATGGCACCTGGAGGTCTTTCTATAGATGTCCCTTCTTGGGGGGGGGAGACTGCTATCTTTAAAACTGCCCCCTCCTCTGCATTCCGGCCCCTCCCTGCCTCCTTTCTCCCTTTGGTGCTTCTCACTAAGTGACACAGTTTCTCTCTCACCTCCTCCCTGGAAGCAGAGCTGTTGCATCTGTTCCCTCCGTAGCTGGAGGCCTGGCGCACAGCCGGCGCTCACAGCATGTGGTAAATGAGGCCCAGCCCCCTGGGGAAACGTGGGCTCCGGGGAAGAGGGTCTCGCCCAGTGCTGGCGGGGAGCAGGCTCTCTGAGCGCTTAAGATCTCCAAAGCCGCCTGCTCAGATGTGTTGGGTTCTGGTTCTGAGGGCTGTCGGGGGCGCTATCCCTGAGGGGACCTGTGTTCCCAGCCACCGACATTCCCCAAAGCCCTGAGCAACCAAGTGCCCTCCCCGGGGGCTAGGTCGGACCTCAGCTTCGGACATCCAAGAGAGAAGGAGCTCTGCCACCCCAGAGTCCCTGATTTGCAACCAAGATTCTTCCAGAACTTTCCATTAGTTCTCCAAGCTGCCAGGCGAGGAAGTTTGAAACCAGGAGGGGCCCCTGGGGTGCAGGGAAGAGGGTGGGAGGGGTGGGGGCCGAGGCTCGTGGATCTCAGCTCAGGGCCTCCCTCAGGGGTGCCCCCGCCTGTGCAGCCCCATGCCCTCCCCAGTGGGGCCCCAGTGGCCCAGTCCTGCCTGGGGCCTTTGCACGAGCACCAGGAGCAGCTACGGGGCCTCCGGTGCCCACGACCCCCATCTGCACCCTTGCCTTCCACATCCAACCGAGACAAACCTAGAACCGTGTGCACGGCAGGCGGGACAGCCCGAGGGCGGTGTCCCACTGTGGACACTCAGTTCCCTGTGCTGAAGGAGCAGCTTCAAATGTTTCCAACCACCCTGCAGCACCGAGAGCAAGTGGTGTTCACAGTGGAACAGACGCGCATCACCGTGGTGGTTTCTCACGCTGACTCCTGGTTCCCACCGGCCAGGAACCAGCAGCGCATGGGCCTGCCCGCCCCACCTCTGTTCTCCGGACGGGTCCAGTGGCCCCAAGCAGCACCACTTACCCTCATGCCCAGCTCGATGTTCTCGCCGCCGTACACCTCCATGCCTGGGTCCAGCAGCCCAATGTCCCCAAAGTACTCCCGGTCCACCACGAATGAGCAGCCGATCATGGCAGGGGTCCTGGCGGGGAGCAGAGACAGCGCATGAGTGGGTCACAGGTGCGTAACCCTGAGCCCCGACCTGCTGTGGGCGCACAGCGCAGACCAGGCGGTGGCCGGGAGAGCCCAGGACTCGGGACAGCTGCTTCTCACCTCCAGGATACAGGTGGGCCCCCCTTGGCGTCGTGCTTGTATCCTTCAGAGCCTGGGAAAGCACCCAGCACAAGCCAAGTCCAAACGCTAACCGAAGAACATCAGCAGATGACAAAAACCAGCACTCAACTCAGGCGAGTTAGTGTAGGGATTTTAAAGACATCAGTTTACTTAGAGAGTTGTTTGGTTGTCCTGACCATCATTTCCCAAGCTTGAGTCACTTGCCTTCCTCCCTCAGCATTTTGTCCCGTCTGTAGGCCAGGACCCAGGGCTGCACTGGGCCGCAGCACAGGTTGTGCACTGCTCAACTCTATGGACCCTTACTGACATCAAACTTTCTGAATAACACACCCTGAAGTTTTTGAGTGCACAACCTGTGCAGCTATAGACTACAGGCCGCCATCTGTTCTATTATTTCTATAATTATCTACACCCACACATTTAAAAACCATCAGTAAATCTTGCCTCGTCTACAGAAATTGTATCTGTGAATTCAGGCATCTGTGTGCTAGTTATATTTTTTCTAGTACGCATTACAAATCGACCCGTGTTGTGGGTCCCTGGGAAGCAGTCCCACGGAGCACCAAGAGTAAATCAGGGCACAATGAGACAGCATCACCGTGCACGGTATCATGCATTCATTCACTCATTCATTCAGTCATGAATTTAGGGAACAGTGAGCGTCTTCTAGGCGGTAAGCATAAAAAGAAACTGAAAGTGTGTCTCTCGCAAGGAGGAGGCACAGTCTAGATGCCGTAAGGAAGCAGGACGTCTAAGCTTTGGTGAAAGATTTTGCCTCAAAACAAAGACGAAGCCCATCTGCTTGTAGGCTGAGGGGCTGGTGTCTTCCAAGCCCTGAGAGGAGCCAGCAAAGGCCTCCCGGCATCCACGGAGGCCCCGGGGCCGCTCCAGCACCGAGGTGGGGGCCGGACCTGCTCCCTCCTCTTCCAGCTGCTGTTGCAGACACTACATCCCTCTTCACTAAAACAACGGCAAAAACGGGTCTCCATCACAATTTAAGAGAAACATTTCTGCTCAGTGAGTGGGAAGTCAGAAGTAAATGCCCATCGGTCGTCCAAGAACAACAGAGGCATTAAAAAACGATTATCCTTTTATTTGTGCAAAGATTCAATCTGTTCTGTCATTAGATTTTGGTCACAAATCTAATGGTAACGAAATTTTAATGCTGCCTTTGACTTTTCATGGCAAGTGTTTGACGGGTTAAATTATAACTCACCGACGTACTGCACACGCTTCTCTCATTTTCTTCATAGCAACGAACAATCTCAGGGTGATCTCTGGTGAATCAAAGTGCCAAATTCCCTGCCAAGTCTATTATAGCTGGTAATGATTTTTTTATTATTGCTCAGAGTTCCAAAATAAACTTAAACTCACGAGGTGATGGGGACGGAATCAGCGGTCGCTGAGTTTGTTTGCCTGGGAAGTTCTTGCCGTGATTACAGAACGCAGCAAGGCTCGGGCTGCTGTGGCTGAGGGGTTCTTGGGCTCTGGGGAGACGTCGCCGTGGGGCACCTTACATCCGGGCTGCTGTGTGACACGCGCGACCCATGGCCGGGGGCCCCCCCGAGGCTCCTGCCTTATAACAGACGTGCAGACACGCACAGACGCACAGATACACGCTCCCGAGCCACGTAACCCCAGAGCCCCGCACAGAGGGCGGCTGATAAAATGAAGACCCCAAATGCGCCCTTTGGCCTTCAGGAGTCCGACAAAGGTCAAAGGTGAGCCAGCCTGCTCTGGCATCGTGATGAACAGGTGCTCAGGGGCGTGGCCAGGCACACGCGAGGGGACGGCCCCGGGAGGAACGCGCGGCGTGCTAGCACACGGGGTGCGAGGGGCCGTTTTGCGTATATTCTACGCGAGTGTGTGCAGAAACCGGCGTGGACGGGATCGGCCCACTTGGAAGGCTCTGAAGCGACCGCCGGAAGTACCCCGTGTGCTCCGAGAGATGGCGAGGGCGGCGAGGGCCGGTGGGCTCTGAGCCCACGGGCCGGGTGGCCTTCCCTGTGCTCGGCTCCTCCACCTGCACCCCGAGGGCAAGACGCGGCCTCCCCACCTCCCGCGGACTGCCGTGCAGACAACCGCGGCCCGTGAACGCAGCGAGTGTCTGCAGCCCGGGAGCCTTGGCCAGGATTGCGCTCCCGACCCCGCCGTGGGCGTTTGGCCCGGGGGCTAAGCCGGTGCATCCACAGGAAGCTGCAGCACAGAGGAGGTCAGCTTGGAGGCCATCCGCGCGGAGGCCGGAGTGAATTCGGGGGACGTCGGGACCCAGCCACCGCGCCTGTGGCTGTGGGAACCACCCAGCACCACGGGAGGCACCTCTCAGAAGACAAGCGAGGAAGTCAGAGAGTAAACGGTCACTGTTCCTCCACGGGGACCAGAGAAGCACCTGTGTGTGTGCCTGGAAGTGTGTCTGTGTCCACGTGTGCAGGTGTGTGCAGGTGTGAGTGGATCTCTGTGCTGGTCTGCAGGTGCACATGTGGGTATGTGTGTAGATGTGTGTGTGAGATCCGGGCCCTCCCCCCACGCACTCCTGACTGTGGGAGGGGCAGGGTGCTGGGAGGACCCCCCAGCCGGACCCGAAGGTCTCCCTTCCTGGAGGCTTGTCCTGGGGCCCCGTGCCCGCTGGAAGCCGGCTCACACCCACAGGGCCCTCGCCGTCCCCTGGACACATGGGTGAGACTCTGCGCCAGTCCTGGGGACGGGAGCTCCAGCCCTGCCCGTGGGCTCATGGCCGTGGGACGTGCAGCATGCAGCCTGACACGCCGCTCCTGGGTGCACGAGGCGGCCGCCGGGCTGACACACTTTCTCCCGGAAGTCCCGGCTCCATCATTCCCATCCACTCTTCCCTCCTGCTTGAGCCTCAAGTATAATGAAGAGCAAAAAAATTCCCTCAAGTAAATCCTCAAACACCAGCCCCTCCCGGCCCGGCTTCCAATGTGCAGGCAAGTCCGTGGGGAGGGCAGCAGCTCTTCCCCCGAGCAACGCAGGGGTGGGGAGAGCTCTCGGAGCGCTTTCCAGGAGACACCCTCCGCTGGGCTGGAAGCCATCCGTCCAGGCGGGGTGGGTCGTACGACCTCCAAGAGCGTCTTCTGCCGGGAGCCGGGTGCAGCGCGTCCTCTGAAGGGTCTGCCCAGCGGGCGGCGGTGGGAAGCCCTGTCCAGGTGGGGGGCCTGAGGGCGTCCTCCCGGTGAGGACAAGGACGAGGTGCAATGGCTTCGAGGGCCGAGGGCTCAGTACTCAGTGCGTGACTCCAGCCCCTCGAGAACCAGGGGAACAGCCCCAGGGACCCACGAGCCCCACCACCGTGGCCCTGAGCAAAGCCCCCGTCCCCCACATCTGCCTGGAGGCCCCCGTGACACGGGGTCTCCAGGAGTTAGTGCCAGCTCAAAGCCAGCGTGCAGCACCCCAAAAACCAGTCATGTCTCCTACCTGCACCCTCGCTGGCCCAGCCCGACGGTCCTGAGTCTCACCCGTGTTGTTACATGGATGACAGTTTGTCCCTTGGGCTCCGCAAAGTGAGCTGAAAGCCGGGCAGATGCCCCTCGGCCTCCCTGTTCACACCTGACGGTCGTCTGGGACATTTCCATGACTGAGAACCGTGCGGCCGCTGGGAGCCTCCACGTGAGTCTCCACGTGGACCCAGGCTTCCATGGCTTCCAGGCCCATGGCCACGGGGACGGCGTGCCCAGCGGGACGTGATTGCCCCGTGAGGAGAAACCGCCAAATGGTCTCCCAAAGCAGTTTTGCCAGTTCTGCCTCCGGGCTCGTGTGGGAGCTCCGACTGCCCGCGTCCTCAGCAGCGCCCGGCGCGGCCCTCCCAATGGGCCTGGGCACCTGCTGGCGGTTGCGTGCGCATTTCCCTCCTGGCAGAGGCCGGCGGGCATCTCCATGATGTGCCGGCCCTACCCATCTCCTTCGGTGTTGACTCTGTTTAAAGGCTTCACCTGTGTTTTATTTGGAGTTTTGGCATCAGGGTTTTCAAAAGCTCTCAGGTGGTGCTAGTGATGAGCAAAGTTTGAGACAAGACAGAGTTGGGCCAGAAAATCCTCCTTCCCGTGCAGCTCGGGGCATCCAGAGGTTACCAAAAATTTCAGGTGCTTCCCCTTGGGGTCTCTGACTTCACTGACTCCTAAAACGGGAACCACTAGGCCCTTGTTTTGCTTTTGCTCCTAATGAGGGATTATCGAGTGCAACCTGAATGAAGAACAATACCTTTCAAGCTGCTACTCCGAGCGAGCCAGGGACCTGCTGGTCCGCTCTGGACATGGGTGGCTCTGTGCCCCGTTTCGACAGCAAAGGCCCCAGAGCCCCAGCTCGTGCTCCCTGCAGCTCTCAGAGCATCGGGGCCTGTCTCTGAGGATGTGGCCGCCGGGACAGCGCCAGCCCGAGGGGGTTGCTGCCCCGGCTTCTGGGGACTCCCGGTCTTACTGCTCAGAGCAGCCCTCTGTGCTGACAGTGGTTCTCCTTAAAATCAGCGGGGTGCAGGGCTCGGGCCGGGCTATTGCTCCCCAGTGTCCGCTGCCTTCAGGCTGGATGTCCCCGCTGCTCTTTGCCCGCAGGGCTGGTGCTTGGAAGCCCCTGCAAGGCCCTCTGCAGGGAGAGAGCTTTCGAAGGCACAGTGACACACAGCCCCCGTGGCTCCTGGGCACAGCGAGCAGTTTCAGTATTTCAGCAGGGACATGCCAGTTTGAACAGAGTGGGGGGCAGGTGGCTCCCAGCCCCTGAAATCTCAAGCCCCTGTGGGGGGCCCCCGGGGGTCAGCCAGTCCCACAGGCTCCTGGCTGCACCCCCAGGACCTAGTTAGGAAGCCCGGATTCCCAGGGCTCCGCAGACGGGGCTGCAGACCGGAGCTGATGATGGACAGGGATCAGCAGGTGGCAGAAGATCTGGGGGCGATGGGGAGCGGTGGTGACTGCGGCCGCTGGAGGCCCACGCCTGTTCAGACGCAGCCCCTTCTCAATTCGGGCGATGGCCGCCTTGTGAGAGTGTGGGCCTTCCCACCTCCCAAAAGGTGCGGGATCTGTGTATTTTTAACATGTAAAAATCTGTTTTCACGTTTAGGAACCGATTTAAATACGTGCGTTTGAGGACAGCTGTGGGGTCTCTGTTGGGCTCTCGGTCCCGCGGCCCACGCCTGCGGCTCCCACGGGGCGGCCGCTCCAGTCTGTCTCGCTTAGCTTCCCCTGGCTCCTCCTCCCTGCGCGTGCACCCCTGCTGTCCGCCCCCCACTGGTCAGCAGTCCCGCCACGCGCCGCCGGCCCCAAGCCCCGCCCCCGCAGCGGGCGCCCCGCCCCCC